>NC_052485.1:186227-299221 GCF_009730915.1 Dioscorea cayenensis subsp. rotundata | reverse complement strand
TCTAATAGTATGTTTTTATATGGAAACCATGTGAAAAAATTTATAAAATCTTATTTATACAAATTAAATTATATTATATGAGTTAACCAGTGAATGCACCATACCATGATTTTTAGATACATAGCAGAAGTCATTTAATCAATAATTTTTAGCGTAGTTTTATAAAATATACAAAATAGTTTTTCAATAGAGTTATGGTTTTATCATTTTTATCGAAAAATATACAAAATGTTCATTTACATTAAATATTAGATCAATCAAATTCAATAAATAACAAAATTAGTAATAATACATATATATATATATATATAATTTTTAATCATAATAATTTGGGGAAAAAATTTGATAATGAATTTAACTATAATATAGATATATATACATACATATATGGTATATATTATTATTATTATTTTTATTTTTTGACAACAAATAAAAATTCATTATTATCCCCCGCCAATCTCTGTTCTCATTGCGCGTCTCCAATGTCTTGTTATCTCGCTTTTCGTTCTCACCACCAGGTCGTCGTCTCCTCCTTCCCCTTCTGCAAGCCTTCATTCCGAAAACCCTCCTTCTTCTCCACCATCTCCCAAACCAAAACCCTAACCCTAGATGCCCATCCATTCAACCATGGTCCGACTCTTCGCCACGTTCACCCTCCTCCCCTGCCGCCACCGCCCGATTGGCGCATTGACCGGGAGAGCTTCACCCGTTCCTTCGATATCGCTGCCCTGCGAGTCCCCGCGGCTGAGTGTTCCTCGCTTGAGCGCCGACTCCGAGGCCACCTCCTCAACTGGCCACGTGTGCGCAACATCGCCCGTGTCCCTGGCGACGACCTCGACCCTGAGCTCAAGAAGCTTATGCGGAGCTCGGAAGGGGATGGTGGGGATCGGCTTCGATCGTTGGCTAAGCGTGTGGACGGGGAATCAGATGGTGACGAGGAGCATCGCTTGAGCCCGGTGCTGTATAGGGAGAAGCTCGTGAAGGACTTCAACTGTCGGGGGTTTTTAAATTTCAGGAATCTCGCGAAGATGTCGAGGCCGAAGAAGAAGAAGAAGAACAGTCTGAAGAATGGGAAAGAAGAGGGACTGGAAGTGAAGTGTGGAGTGGGGAAGAATGATTTCTATGCTGTGGAAGTTGTTGGAGATGGTGGTGTTGGAGAAGAGGAAGATATGAGCGGTTTGCTTGGAGTGGGTTTTGGACCAGGGAGGTGGAGAGGTCCGACGAGGCTGTTGCTGTTGGATGAGCGATTTGCGAAAAAAGGAGCAGATGAACTGCCGAACGCTGTCAAGGTGGCTTTGCACACTCTGTGAGTTGCTGCTTTAGTTTTAAAATCAACATACAAAACCATATGCAATATTGTGTTTTATAAAAATGAGTTTTTTCTTGCCATTGCAACTGTATATGTGATTTGTTATCTTTGGTTTTGCTTTAAAGTTGATCTCATCCAGATTGATCAGATAATTGCTCTATGATAATGTTTACTTTGTATTACTTTATGTGATGTTCCGTAATAATTGTTGTTCTTTATTGTCTAGGCTGTGCTAGAAGGGTGTGCTACGCGGGAGAAGCTTTCAGTTGCTGAGCTTGTGCAATGCCACCTGACCTTATTTTATGATTATTGGCAGATGAATGAGGTAGTGGCGCCTTTGTTAGAATCCATAGTTTTCTGGTTATGCAATTCCTCTGTTCTTGCTTCTCCTGACCACAGCGGCCATTGTTATTGTATTACTTTTCCTTAAATTTTCTCAAGTCAATCTTTTACTTCTCAGCTTCTTGAGGCCCTGCTCCCTGAGGATATGGTTGTTCCAACTGGTTTTGAAACAGTAGGGCACATTGCACATCTAAATTTGAGAGATGAGCATCTGCCATATAAGAATCTCATTGCTCAGGTATTCTTGCTAATGATGCTGAAGAGTTTTTAAAATTTTAACAATCGGTACAGGTTTATTAAATTATTTGTAGGTTGCTTCTGGCTCTATTTGTAATGGGAAAAATAATTTGTTTAATAAGTACATTCTTGGCATTTTCAGGTAGTCTTGGATAAGAATAAGCCAAAAGATACAGACGGTTGTTAATAAAATGGATGCTATCCACAATGAATACAGAACAATGCAGCTTGAAGTGTTGGCTGGCAACCATTCTCTTGTTACAACAGTTATTGAGAATGGGTATCGCTTTTCAAGTTGATTTAGCTACTGTGTAAGTTTTCTACATTTTTAAATTTGGTGAGGCTTGGAAAATTTACAGATCCATGATTTATTCATGGACTAATATAAGCTGATTTCCTGATGTTCATGTTGTTCTTATCTACTAATGGATATAAAAGTCATGAATTTTTTTGGTTGTTAGATGTTAGGAGGCATTTTTCTTCAATGTGGTTTGAAAGGTCTTGGAAGAGTGTCATTTTTGTAATTTCTAAAAGCTTGAAGAGCTCTTTGCTCGCTGGATGACTTCCAGTAAAATACCTAAATTGTCAAAGTAGTGCTTTATACTGTGAATATTTAGTAGATTCTCTTTCACTGAGACATTTTGTCTGATATGCTGTCTGAAAATGTATTCAATCTTGCAAGCTGGTGTTTTGGTCACTTATATCCCTTTCACTCACTTAGTAGATCCTATGGTCTCTAAGAGATGATCCATTTGACATATGCAGCTGAATAAACTCGTTTCTCTCTCTCTCTCTTTTCCCCCCTTTCAGTTACTGGAACTCTAGGTTGGGATCTGAGAGAATAAGGCTTGTTGATTGCTTCATGGGCTCTGACATAGTTTGTGAGTACCATCGATCTCCTGGTTGATTATAGTTTGTCTTCAGCAAGAGAAAGATTACCTTAGGTCATGAAACTACTTGCTGCTTTAATTCACTGGCAATAATTTTTTTTTCCTCAATGAATTCATGAAGGTTGAGCATTATTTTAAGGCAACATGACATTAATCTGGAACCTTTGTTTTTTAACAAAAAATTCCTTAAGTTTCCCAAGAAAGATAGTCAGCTAATACTTAGGGCTCTTACAAACTAAATAGAATTATGTAATGAACAGGTGATGTATTTTCTGGTGTTGGTCCTATAGCTATTTCTGCAGCAAAGAAAGTGAAGCATGTCTATGCCAATGATCTAAACCCTATTGCAGTAGACTATCTTGAAAGAAATGTGGTTCTCAACAAGCTTGACAGAAAAGTTCAGGTATGAAGGATTTTGTTAAATGTATAAATTGTACGTGGCTCATGGGTTTTCCCCCTTTTTAAGTTCAAGGATCATATCTGTCTGTTTAAGTTTACCTAATCATTCATGTGCAGCAGTGGTATGCTTAATTTAACATAATAGGGTCAATTAATGCCTATGTACCCATGCAACACACTTGTTTGGCCTTCCTGATCCTTAAGCTGTTTTTGGTCCTTAATTCTTATCTCAATGGTTTATATAGTTTGGGATGATATTCTACTCGATTAGTGTAAATTTTTATAAGATCAAAATTTTAGAAACTATGGCTGGATGTGTTATAGATTTCCATTTTGTCGTGGAACATTTCCTTGAGGGATGACCTGTTAATACATCTGTGTTCTGCGTTTGTAGGTTTTCAACATGGATGGCAGGAGGTTTATTAGCACTGTTTTTGCCGGACAAAATCGTCATCCTATCACACAAGTCGTCATGAATTTGCCGAATGATGCTGTGGAGTTTCTTGGTTTGTTTGGGACTGCTTATGAACTCTAAATATTTATTTATTATATATAATTTGACCTGACCTCTTGGTTTTAAATTTCTCTTTTATATTGCTAAAGAAATTTTTAGGCTTTAGAACATGTCAGGTTATCTTTGACAATCGTTATCCAGCAGCTTTACATTTTTGAATATTTCTCATCTGGATAAATATAGCTGTTTACTGTTGATGATATATAGTATTTTCTCAAGTCTTATTAATTTTCACATTTCAACATCTGAGAATTATGCACCATGTGCATTGAAAACTATACTTTTTGTCATTTTATATGTTTTATCTTGAGTTTATTTTTGTTGTCACATGGTAACCTTGCTATTTGATTATTTATTCTGTTGTTTTATTGATGCCGCAAAATGCTCACAATGGCTTCTAATTTTGTTCTTCTGTTTCTGAAGGCATTTCTTTTGCCTTGGGGGAAAAAAATCATATCTGGTTTTCTGTGTTAATGCGGATGACACCTATTGATTGACATATTCTTGCACCAGAAAAAAGGGTTGTAATTATCAAAAGATGCCTGATCTATTTTGTTCCTTTTAAATAACATATGGTTTGCGAGGTATAAAGTTGATGCATTTGTGAATTCTAAATTATTAATGCTTTTGGTTTCAGATGTTTTCCAAGGTATCTTGGGAAGTAAACTCAAGAAGGATAATTGCCATCTACCAAAGATTCATATCTATGGCTTTTCCAAAGCAGAAAATCCAGAGTTTGACTTCCATGAGGTTAGGATCTAAATTTTCATTGATTAATCTCCAGAACAGGTGACTTGCGTATTGTTAGAACCAAGGCTTTTTGAAAGCATGAAGAAGTAGAATCAAGGCGTTATGCTTAGACGCATAAACAAGCCCACCTTGTACTTGCTAGGCAAACTACTTGTTAGTCTTCTGCATATTTAGTATGTTGCTTTGATTCCCTTTTTCCAGTATTAGTTTGAGTGTTCTATCTTTAGCCAAGAGTATTGTAGTGTATGTTTGACATGGATTTTTAAAAGAACTCACCCATGTTGCACTTGCAGAGGATCAACAAGGTCTTGTGTGACAAGGTGATAGAGATTGATATGCACAGAGTCCGACTTGTTGCGCCTGGAAAATGGATGCTGTGCGGATCATTTATTTTGCCACCAAGTATTGCTTTTGCGGATTAACTGGTGAGCCTTTGCCATTCTTTTGCGAATATATCAATTAAGTCATCATTTTGACATGCCAGAACAGTACTCTCCAGGTCCTTTTCAATCTATAATTTTGCATGGATATGTGGATTCATCATGATCTTAATTGGCTACATTGGCAATCTTATGCTATGTTGGTGACAACTAGATTTCATACATTATTAAAGCCAATGCCACATCCCGCATGGAAGGCTTCATAAAGCATTTTCATTTTTTTTTTTTTTTTGGTTGTAACTTTTACCCCCTTGGCACCTACCCGGCCTGTACTAGAATTCTTTCCACTCTGTTAAAGTTTTTGTTCTTGTTTGTAAAATTAGCATGCTTCTATCCTTTTATAGTGTAAAGGTGATGCACTGTGTGCCTGACCTCACCCAGGAACCTGTGAGCTTGTCAAGGCCTTATATGTTAATAATTGTTACTATCTTGGGGTTGCTATTGCTATTCATCCTCAAACTCTGCAATGTTGGCACGCCTGCAAAGTAGAAATAAACTCACCAACTCCCTCTCTAGCATTATGCGCGTGTATCTGCTTTCTTTACAGCTAAGCTTTCTCTACCTGGAAAATCCCCAGCCCTCCATTTTGCCTGGGCTTAATATAATGCAAGAAAAAGCCTCATATTCACAATTCCTTTTCTGGAATCCTCAGCAGTGGAGGCAGTTTCAATGGGATCAGTTCTTCTGTCCCCTTCTTTTGTGCTTTCCTTCTTGTCCTTTTTCATTACCTTCCTTCATTATCCCTTTCCAGTTTGCCGTTACACTGGGCCTTTGAAGGGAAGGGGAACATGCTTCAGAATACCAACCAGAGTGCTTTTATTATTATTATTGCAGGATTTTTTTTTTTTCTTTATGAATATAAAATATATATAATATATTACAAGTGAATTAATGCTCTCAGGTTTCCATGTACATCACACATCACATCACATCAGCTAGTCTATTTCAAAAGTCCATCATATAAATTTCTTTACTGACTGATTTTAAAAAATTGCCTACAACTACAATGATTGATAAATTGCACGTCGACCTAGGCTCACACCATATGCACCATTCCTTGAAATAGAATCCAACTCTAGACTAGACCCAAAATCCTCAACAACGAGTCCCACCTAATCATTTCATCTCCTTCTCACCCGTTACATCGAACATGATATATTGATCCCCTTCCAATCTATCAATTCTCATGTGATCCTCCTACTCGCAATCTCAGCCGTCCGATCGATCTAGCCTCAGATATTACCGACGGTTGTGGCCCCTCATGCAAGGTGCCACACGACGATTCAGACCGTACGTACAACCTTTTCCTCTTAATCATCGACACGTGTCAACACTCTTATGTGGGGACCACCACTGTGCCTCAGCATCTCCAATGCAGTTATATAAACGAAGACCACTCTTCCCTCCTCGGCAAGCTCTCCCTCTCAGAGCTCCATGTCCACCGCCTTCCTTTACTTGTTCACTTCTCCTTCTTCCTCGCAGGATCGATCTCACATAGCTCAAGACCATGGCGATCCGGATCGTGATCATTTCCCGGCGTCGATATCAAAGCCGACGGCGAGAAAGGCTGGCGGCAAGCCGCCCGCCCCCAAGCGCCCCCCTCAACGTGGCCTTGGCATAGCCCAGCTCGAGCGCCTCCGCGTCCAAGAAAGCCGGATGAAACTCACTGATGACGAGTTCCAACTTCCGACCTATACTGCTTCTCCTAAAGTCTACGTCGACGGCGATCGGTGGAATGATCTAAAGGCTCCTAGACATGGCCTTGGCGTCGCCCCGTTCAACTACTCCCGTCTCCAAGAGAGCTTCAACCAGATCACGGATCGCGAGTTCCTGCTTCAGAGCTACGCCGTTCCATCTTACACCAACGTCGGCGGCGGCGGAGTGTGGCATGATCTACCACCTGGATCGCTGTCACACGGCTACCAGCGATGGCGTACACTAAGACATGCGATGACTCCATACGTGCCAGCACCAGGTATCCGATCGGAGTTCCTCGACTATTACGCTGTGGATCGGAGCCTGATGACTGGCGGGGACACAAGGTTCTGCGCCGTCTGCCCTCCGATGGTAGAGCCCCCTTCAAACCAAATGCCTCACCTCGGCAACTGCGAGTTCCTCGCCCTCGTAAGCCCCATCCCGAAACTCCCCAGATCCATAGATTCACATTCCTATATATTCCCCTTCTCTCGTCATTTCCTCTCATTTTCTATTGTGATTAGCATTCTCAGAAGAAGCGGCGTCTCTCCGGTGATCAAGAGTTCGACACTCCCAATGCCGGCCACGTCGCCGCTCGAGAGGTGATACTGGATTACTTAGACCACTAAACTCTCCATTATTCATTGAAGTGAGTTATTGAACTCCATCGTTTAATTTGTTTCTTTTGTAAAATTTATTTTAGGAAAGCGTAGCACCGTACTACATGTTCTTCCCGCCCATCGACCAATCAGCTGGAGATTCGGAGATCGCTGATCAGACGGTTGATGTTGCATCGCCATCCACATCCTCTCCAAATCTTGTGGACTTATCACTCAAACTCGGCCATTAATGAGAAGTATAAATCTGAAAACTAGTACATGCATGGTTCCTTTCATTTTAGCCTTAATTTCTTCTTTTTAATTTCCGGCGAAACAGAATCAGAGATTGTGTTGTTGTTGCTGCTGCTGCTGCTGTTGTTACTTGTTTCTTGCTTTAGTCTCTATGCTTTAATTTGTTTAGACTCCAACTCCATCAATCTTCTTTAGATTTGAAGATTTTTATGTGAATTTTAATATTTTATTCTTTGGACGAACCAAGGGAAGGGATTAGATTATAGATAATGAAAACACCTAGGATTAGGATTAGGATTAGTCTCAGTTGATTAATTAGACTGGTGATTATGTTAATCCCATGATCAGTTCAGTTTCTCACTCTAGTCAAATCCCAAGGCATGATGATTGGCCGTTAACGTTTAGCTAAATGATGCACATGGAGTGTCACTAGTTGTACTTAAAGGAGGAAAGTAACTGAATGGGGCCGCAAGCAGGAAAAAAGGATTGTGAGAACAAGCCCTTTATGGTAGTGAACGATTGTGAGGATCATGCATCTATTGGTATTTATTGTGAATTTCCAAAATCTTTGATATTCCTGTGCTTTAGTTCAACTGGGAGCTTGGTCTGGATTCTTTGTGCTTGCCTTAATAAAATGCTCCATCGTACAAAGAAAGTTGATGGCACTACTTATTAACAGCAAAGGATAAAGTGACTGGGAACCGAAAGAGATCAATTGGAAGTGTCAAACAGGTAGATTGTTAGGTGGCAAAATATAGTAGCTTTCACATAATGTACGTTCTATGGAGAGAGATGGAATGCATTGATGAAATTGGTTACTTATCAAATCAAAATCAAAAGCTCCTGGTTCATAGAAAAAGGAGTTCTTGTGTAGGGTTTAATTTCCATTATGTTGCTTGTTTTTTATTAGTTCATTTTTCCATTAAAAGATTATATAGTTTAGTGTTGTAGGTATGTTGTTATTATTAATTACATACACCTACCAAAAAGAAATAATGTCAACATGACAATGGTTAACTAAGTGTTTACGGTAATCAAATGCATGCATTTGGTTCAAGTGGTTAGAGAGACATATTAATATGGGCCTCTCGGATGGTGCCTTTAGTGATAAGGGTTTAAATTTTTATTAGCGAAATTAACTCATAAGTGATATTACAACCTTCACTTATGTGTGCTAATGAAGTCGCTCTTGACAAGTGTGATACAGATATTACAGTAAATTTTAAAAATAAATAAATTAAAATTTTTAAGGAAAAAAATATAAAAAATGAAAGTGAATGTCAGGCTAAATGTTATCTCATGGTAAGCTGTACCCTAATCCTCCCTGTCACTCAAAATCAATCCCATCGAATAAATTATAATTCTTCCAAAGCAATATGATTAACCTTCAGAACTCTATTATTTTTGTTATTATTTTAATACAAGATCATGTTTAACACAAAGACTTGGATTTGACTTAAGTCTATGCTCTGAGACAAGTTTCTTCTCAGAGAATAAAGAAAGACCATTTCTATCAAGGGACCCATTTAGATATCAAGGGTATTCCAATGTCTTCTAATAATGAGGCATTAAATATGGCAGCATGACACATTCTGGCTTTTTTATATTAATGTATGAAACAAGGAGATAAACATGAAACATACCCCTCTTGGCATAGCATTGACGTTGATTAAGACTAAGCATTGTGTTTTTTCTTTAGAAAAACTCACTGATCAATGACAAACTTAACTATATATATATTAAAACTAGAAAATAATCCACAAGCTAGAGACACCTAGCTTGACGCATTGTAAATTTAATTAAATTAATAATAATACAGACAAGAAGCCTGCTGAAAAGTTTGCTTAGATAATCAATAATATAATTATCATCTATTCACTAATTAACTATATTATACGATGATGTTTTCTTGATCAAATGAGAAAAAGGACTTCTTATTCCTCTTCAAGCTTCCGAAGAACTTGCAAGGTGGGTTCCCTAACAAATTAAAACTATGTTTCCCTTTTCACCATCCACCCAAACAAACACACCACCTATTTATATGGGGCATCAACCTTGCTTTCAGTTGGCAAACTTAACATTATTATATTATATTTCACATGAACCACCTATCCAAAATTTTGATAATCCCAGCTGCCAGTGGCTCCCTTTATATATATATATATATATATACTAAAAAGAAGCAGAAGAACAACCAGAGTTCATACTTCACTGTCAATAAATTCCTTGTTTCACTAATCAACAATTATCTCAAGAAAAAAATGATTTAAAAGCATATTGTTCACTCTTTGGAAAGTGAGTTACCAGCAAAAAGCAGGCCCCTCCAATGAAAAAGCAGACCAGATGACTCGTTGTGAACGTGATGTTGTAAATGTCACTTCCTCCAACAACTGATTAAATTCATCCTCTGGAAGCCAAATGGTTCTTATTATATATATTTTTTTAAAATATATAAATCATAAATGTATGGTTAAAAAAGAAACAAAGAACAAAAGCACAACAATAATAGAAGAGAACTAAAAAAAAAAAAATACTCCTTTCATTTTTTTTTATTTGTCGTCAATAACCGAATCTCACATACCAAAAAATTGATTATTTCACATAATTTAATAAAAAATTAGTTATTTTTTCAAAATTACCCCTAATTTATATCTTCACATTTCTTTCATATTAAATTATAAAAAAAAATTGAAATTAAATATTAGAGTAATTTTGAAAAAAAATAATAAATGCTTCTTAATGTTTAAAAATAACATATAAAAAAAACATGAATTTATGATCGATAAAAAGGAACTAAGAGAGTAGATCATTAAAAGTGAAATGTATAAAAAACAAATTATAAAAATAAAAAAAATAGAACAGGAAGAGAAGGCGGCAGTGGATTAAAGGGGTTTTACCATCGTGAAATGTAGAGCTGAAAGATTATAAATTCAGTCTAACATGAATGGCAAATAAGTAAATTTTTTAAAAATAAAATAAAATAAAATAAAATTAGAAAACCTTATCATATAATTAATCGGACGGTCAGGAACAATAAGATCTTTTTTGTTCCACGTGTATGATGTGGGAGATTGCCAGCTATAAGCCACCTCACATGTGTGCCACGTGGGCCCACTGTTTTTCTAATATTGTTCAAAAAGGAATGCAAGAAAACCGTTCCCAAACAGGATATATATATAAAAAGAAAACAGCCCAAATTAAATATGAATAATGTAATAAAATATATTAAAATTTAAATAAAAAATCTCAGAAATTTTACTTTAAAAATCTCAATAAACCCATCGGACCCCTGCCCCTTTTCTTTTTCCCTCGTGCTTTTTCGCTGTGTGTGTGTGTCTCTCTCTCTTCGAAACAACGAGCATTTTCAGTGGATTCAGGGACGAAAAAGGGCCCGCTTTGGCTCTTTTCAGGTTTATCTCTTCACCTTATCCGGTTCTATCGATTTCTTTTTGCAAGAACTCGGCGCAATGCTTTCTTCAATCATCGAAACTATGTCATGGTTGTTCCTGCTTCTGATTCTGCTCTGATTTTCGGTATAATTTTCAATAAATTCATTGAAAATTCATTGTGTTTCTTATCCATCGTTTATCGGTGTGTTGTTCTGTGCTTTGGTCCGGTCTCTTGAAATGCTCCTTATCAATGCCCTTTTTTGTTATTGTTTTCTCGATGTTGCAATAATGAGGGAAGTTCGTGGTTGTTTCATTGATTGCTCTGCGTGCTCTGGGATTTCAATATGTGGCAGTGTTTTGACTTTTTGAAGTTCATGTCGATTAAAGAGAGTTGTAAACTAGGTATCAGAGAATTATGATACGATTGGCAGTATGAAGTCATGGTATTTGTGTTTCTCAAAGAGCACAGGTTTTATGGACGCATTAAACTTGGAGAAGTTAAAGTCTTGTGCTGTTAATGGTGGTGTGTTTGAATTTTTAAGTTAGAAATGTTTCAGTTGAGTTTGGGTGGGGGTTGGTATCTGTCCTCAAAGAAAGTGATATGTAGAACACGATACAAGAAGAATGAGATGGTTTATGGTTGAAAAAATTCAATTCTTGTTGTGTGGGCCTATTTGTCACACTGTTCTTGTGTTAATAATATGATTGCTGTTTTCCTTTCTATTGATTTCAATTATATGAATGGAACTACTTGGAACTTCAGTACCATTTGAATGGAAATGAAACTTTTTGAATTGTTTAGTAGTCAATAAGAAGGTTTCCATTCAAGAGGGATTTGGTTTCTCCTAGGCTGTTATTTTACCTATTAAACAGGAAAGCATACCATTTTTCTTCTTTTTGTTTGTCATTGTTTGGTTCAGTGAATGAAATAGTTTTATGTTTCTTTATTTTCTTCTATCTGCAACACTAATCACTAGATAAAAAAAGATGGTGTACCTTTGTTTACTATCTTAGTTGTGCACAGAAAACTTCCCATTTGATGCAATTTATTTTCTGATTTTTCTTGTGATTAGTCCATGGGGCATTTCTTAAAAGGGATAGTATACATGAAGTCGAAGAAATTATGTGTTTTAGTAGAAATTCAGATAAAAGAAAATTGATATCTTACTTCAATTCAGATGTTTGTGAAACCGTTGGATAGGAAAGGAGCTTTTCATATGTTTAGCAATCTAAGCAGTTTATGACTTCCTCGGACACGACTTATGTAGAATTAACTGTAACTTTTATGTCTCGTAGTGCTGTAGGAAAAATTTGTTCTTGTAACGTATATGAATGCTAGACTAGTAAATTTCTTTTTTTGGAAAATTTCGTGCTTGAAAGGAAATATTCCTTATCATGGTTTAGTTGACTTAATTGTCGTCATATGACCGTTAATTGTCGTTTTTGTTGTTCTTGAGCTGGATGTTCTGTCTTTGCATTGTTTCCAATTTGTTTTATCCTACAGTAACTTTTAAAACTTCATGCCTTTTTGTCTTCCTTTTTCAGGATTTGATGTTCTGTCTCACCTGCTTTGGGAATCATCTGCCCAATGAAATTCCTACGATTGGTTTTTCCCAGCTCATTCTTCGGAAAGAATCAGTTGAAGAAATTATTGGAAAGCAATGTGTCCGTGGATAAACAGAATGAAGAAAATAAATCTTCTGAAAGCAATGTCTGTATACCTAAACAGGATGAACCAACGCAGTCTTTGGGAGACAATGTCTCATTGTGCGAGCAGAATGAATTGGATCAATCTTTGGATAGCAATTTATCCATGCCTAAACTGGATGAAATGGAGCAGTCTTTGGGAAACAATGTCTCTGTGGCTGAACGGAATGAAATGGGGCAGCTTTTGGGAAACAATGCCTCCGAGGCTGAACTGAATGAAATGGTGCAGTCTTTGGAAAGTGATGCCTCCATCCTTAAACAGAATGAACTGAAATTGTCTGCGGAAAGCATGCCTAAAGACCCTGGTGCTGCTGTAACATCCAAAAGCATGGAAGCTATGACAGATGAAACTTTTGTAGAGAATCCAACATTCCTTGGGTCCATCCAGAATTCTTCCAGTGATTTGGATGAGTCATTTAAAATTTCATCTGGTTTCAATGAAACAACTGGTCCAATAGTAAATACCACACCAGCTGGGACAGGGAAAAAAACAAAGAAAAAGAAGAAAAAGAACCAGAAGTCACGGAAAAAGCAAAAAGATACTCCCCCTGGGACTGTTAATGTACCTGATTGTACTGTGATGGCAGATTATCAAACACCCAGAGATGGAATGCAGAATCCAAGTTATGATCTACTTGCACCCAAATATGATACAGGATGCTCAGCAGTTATTCCTAAGTCTGAAGGGTCATCGATACAGTTTTCAAAAATTGGTGATCATGGATTTGTTCATAATGACCCAAAAGAGAGTTCAGATGTAGTTGTTATGAAGGATAAATGCCTAGCTTGTAAGACAGTTGATGATACTGGCAATCCCAAGTTGAGTGGGAAGCGCAAAAGTGCTATAAAAACCATTCCAACTTCTGCAGCTGATACAGCATCCACAGGCTGCAAAACTACATTAGTATGTTCTGGGGAAGCAATAAAGTCTGAAACTAAATCCTTGGATGAATTATCTTACTACCATAAAGTTGACAGTGAAGAAGTTAATAGAGATGTCAATATTGAGAATGCACTGCGTGATGTAAATGTTGGTTGTGGGGGAACGATCCATGCTTTGATTGATCCTTTAAGACCAAGCTTTACAAATAGCCAGAAGCAATCAAGAAAGGATAATGCTCGTTACATATGGCAAGAGTCAAAGGAAAACGGTGGAGGAAGACTGGCGGATGACAGGAGTTATAACTATCAACAACCATCCATGAATGCCAATTCACCAGGTATGAGTAAACTGCGAACCCTGCAGTGTATTGAAGGATACCAAATTGAGCAAATTATGGATAAATCTCAGATTATTGGTCATGAATTGCAAAGAGTGGAACATATACTGCAACTGGAATCACAAGGAAGTGTTTCTCAGCAAAAGCTCTCTTGGGCAATGTAAAAGCAACATCAAGGACATATGATACTGGAAATGCAAAAGTGTGTCACTGTTCATAAAAGGGGATCATGCTCTGAGTACCAATAAGCATATCCCTGAATTAGGTCATGCAAATGATAGACATGTTAGCTGTTTTGATGAAACAGAAAGTTATTATGCATCTAACAATCTAGCAGCAGGAAATTCCAAATGTATCGGTGCAGAAACTGCATCTGGCAATCTAGCAGCAGAAACTTTCAGATTTATCGGTGCAGAAATGGCTGTTCAGACCCTGAACACTGCATATATGCTGCAATTGGCATCCAACAGTTTCCCGTTTGTGACTGGCAGACAAATTGCTGAGTTTGAGAGGCTGCTTTTTTCTGTTTCGCCCGTTATTATTAATTCTTTTGTTTTGCAGCATGGTTGGGAGTCTATTGGATATGAACCAACATCAATTCCCTGTTGCAAACTGAAAAATCTCAAAATTAAGTTACAAGACATATGGAGTTGGTATGAAGATTCTTCTTGTTATGGATTGAGACTAAAGGCTGAAGTTCCTCAAAAGATTAGAAGGATGGGAATGGTTTCCATAGCCCATTTTTGCCCTTTTCTCTCTGCAGTGCAATTATTTGCCTCTTCCCGCCAATCTTTACTGGGTAGCAGCCAAGTAAACGTCAGCTGTGAAATGCCAGGAGGAAGTCGAACAGCACAAAGTGCATTTTTAACTATTTCATGTCCTGAACCAACAGAAGATGTGCCTCTTTCAGATGTTTTTGATTTAATGGTCAAGTACATGAAACCAGTTGATATGGATTTTTCAAGTGGAAAGAACTGCTCCATCGCAAATTCTCCACTTGACACTTTTGATGCTCCAGAACTGATATTTGAATATTTTGAACATGAACGACCACATGAAAGGAAGTCACTCTATGAGAAGTGAGGGCCTCAATTTCGTTGCTATTTATTCTTACCATTGATTTACTGACCCTGAAACAGGAAGAGAAGTTACCTTGGTTTTTTCATTTTTTTTAATTTTTTTTTAATTATTGATTTTGTACGTTGGTTGCTTGCTGTTGGACTTCAGAATAAAGGAGCTATCTAAGTATGACACTTATAATCCTCAAGTATATGGTGATCCATCCAAGTTGGTACATATGGATCTGCAAGATCTCCACCCAACATCTTGGTGAGGAATTAATTCAATATCAAGGACTCACTGTTCCTTGTACTAGCAGCATTGACTATTCAGTTGAATTTAATTTTTTTTCAGGTTTGCGGTTGCTTGGTATCCTATATATACAATTCCTGATAAAGGTACTAATCTTCGTGCTGCATTCTTGACATATCACTCTTTTGGTCATCTAGTTCTGAGACACATACAGTCAGATGCTTTGGGGGGCAATGCCTTTTGTGCTGTCGCCCCAGCACTTGGAATGCAGACCTACAATGCAAAGGTATAAATCCATGGACTAAATGTTGTATCGTTGTTGTTGAGTCCAGTATGCATTGGAATCAGAATAGCACTTAATGTGGCCAATAATAATAATTCCTGCAAATGCAATTAGCTATTTAAATTACAGACACCCAAGTATGCAACACAGACAGGCTACATGACTATTAGTAGATAGCTCTTATTATTTTTTTATTAATAAAAATTTTTTTGAGGTGGTTTTGATCAAATGGACAATGCTAAAATAATAATAATTCTGCAATTTTAGGCAATTAAAATTATTATTTGTTTTCATGTGTATCTTGATAATAGTAAGTTCTCTGCCATCATTATCTTTATGATGAGAAATTATTACACAACTATGTATTTAACAACGATACCGTTTTATGTTATTTACTTAAACAGATGAAAGTTAATTCTTACATTCAATTTCTTCACATCTACAGGAGGAGGGCTGGTTAGATGTGACCACTCCACCAGAATCACTACTAGAAGTTGGGATTAACCTTGATAGTACCAGAATTGTGGAAGAAAGAGTAAGGGCTCTCCAGGAAACTGCTGTACTCTATTCCACTGGGAATGTTCGCAAAAACCAGAAAACAGTCTCTAACAGGCTCAGGCACCGAGATTTTGAGTTTTTTTCTTCCCGGAGTCTGTGATGTCCTGTTAATTCATCTTTCACTTTCTACCATTCCCATCTCCTCATTGCTCAGTTTTGAACTTCCTTTTTGTTAGTTTAAACAACAGAGAACATCAAGATAAAAGTTAGAGATATAGGTGATGAACAGCATGACAGTAAATGAAAGTCAGGCGGGCCTTGTAAACAATTAGACATTGGTGGCCTCATGTAAAAAAACATATGTAAACATGTTTGTAGAATTGTAGCTGTAATTGTAGCTTGGCTGATATCAGTCAACTCTATTGTTAACTTTTCTCCTTGAATATAATTTCACCTGATGTTTATGTATGTTGAAAGATACTTCTGAAGCTAGCATTAGTTTGTTATATTAACGATGTTCAATGTCAACAAAATAGGGAAAAGCCAGCAAATATGCTTCAATAAGATAGATGAGAATCTTTATACATGAAATGGAAAGGATCCAAAGTAACATCTTCCAGGAAACAAACTCGATACAACAAAAGCACAAAATATTAAGGACCTCAAACCACCGTATGGAGTAAACAATCAACTCAGACATCCTTCCTATAATTCTTGCTCATGCATTTAAAATTCAAGTCTTTGTCGCTGGCCTCACCAGTCCAAGTCCTGAACCACTTCCCAGATGTTTAAAGTCAGATGCCTGTAAGTGATCCCCATGACCAGCAAACCCAGTCCCTCCTTTCTCCAAAGTGACAAGGTGCCTCTCTTTGCACTCCTTGTTGCACACCAAGCATACCTTATCCACAGCTAGAAACCTATCCGAGCACTTCTTGCAGAAAACATGACCACATGTGCTAATCGCCACGAGGGTTGTCGTGTTTGTGATAGTAACTTTGCAACTGGGGCAGATAAAATTGTTCTCCAGAGACTTGGATTTTTTCGTTTGTCCATTGCTTTCATCTGTTAAGTAGATTGGGAAGAGGCTTTTCAATGTGAGCTTCTCTTTGCCTTCTGGGCATATTGTGCTGGTAGATGGAGCATCGATTTTCACAGGAGCTTCAGGTGTAGCAGAGGGTAGCCAGAAGGCTTTCATGTTGCGGAGAGCTTCCTCTTCATAGGACGTTACCCTCACACTGTTTGCTCCATGGAAACCATTCTTATCACTAATGTGGCTCTTGCCATTGTATTGTGGGACAGCCCCATGATTCTGCTGATCAAAAGCCTCAAGTTCACGGGCTTTCTTCAGCATCAATTTCTCCTCCTCCTCCTCTTTCTCTTGTTTCTGTTGGGCAGCATGTGCAGCTAGTTTCCTGGTTGTATTACAGTAAAGATTCAAGCGAAACAGAACATCAAGAAAATATGAAAAGGAGCATTGATCAGTTTAAGCATAGGGATCAAATCTTTACAAAGTAATGATCAAGATGTTCAAAGCAAACATAAGCAACTAAAAATCAAACAAGATATTTACAAGGTTATCCATCTGACCAGAAACAAGATATTGCAATTTAAGGCACCAAGTAAAAACCTAACAGCATGGAATACAGTTATTTCCTTTTCAAGGTTAACCAAAACCTATTTCAAACCATAGACTTTGGAGAAAAAAAAAAATCCTTGAAAGAAAGAGAAAACTAGGGAACTACCTGCAAACAGAAAACAATCTAAATTATTATAAGTTAATAAAGAGTTCTATCTTCCAATTCTCAATAATTTCAATTCTCTAACAAAAAGTCCAATCACAAGTAGTGTTAACACAAAATAGCAAATTTTGCCAGCTAAATTATAGAAATCAACACAATACTCAAATTTTTAGCTTGCACATAACATTAATTAACAAAAAAAGGGAAAAAAATTGGAGTGGGAAATAAGGAGAACAATCAAAGAGAAGAACAACCTCTTGATGTCCTTCTTTTGAGCGAGAAGGCACTCGAGGATGCACTCCTTGCAGAAGACGTGACCTTTAGGGCAGCAAAGGGGATCAATGAAGGGCTTGAGGCAGAGGCAACAAGCATCGAAGGGCTTGATGGAGTCCTTGCCGAGGCGCTCCTTCTGCGTGCCATACCCGAGCTTCCGCTTTTCATCGTACGTGAAGAAAGCGAGATCATTGTTATTCTTCGAGTGCCTCTGCGGCATCCTTCCACACCGGAACCCTAGAAATCAAAGATCTGGATCTCGATTGCGAAACCCTAACCCTAATTTCCTCGTTCCGTCGTCTCAAAATAAGAGACGCATGTACTGGATTCAGACGCTGGGACCCGAATCAATTTATAACAAGCGCGTCGAGTCTAGTGTGCGTGTATATATATATTGATATATTGTGTTATTTATTTTTTAAATAACAAAATTTGATCAGACTCAAAATAAAATATTATTTTGAATTTCAATTTAATCAAAGTATATTATAGAAATGGCATATTATGCATATTATGGTTAGAAGTGTTGTAGACTTTTCTTTCCCTGTTTTTAATTGAAGTGGTTTTATCCACCTTTTTCGACACATTATGTTTTTATTTTATTTTTGTTTAAAAGCACATGAAAACATATAGAAAAACATAGAAGTACATTGCTTATTAGAAGTGGAGATTGATAAGGTGGTGTCATCAATCCCAGTGGCATAACTGATGATGAGATCAGAGATTAGTTGGACTGGTGTTGGTTGTCGAATCCCAAAATCACTCATGTGAGACTCTTAGGAATTGAAGGCTTTCTTTTCACTGTGGACATTCTAGTCCTGTCCATCTTAAGGATTGCAGAAAAGCTAGAGTAGAAACATATGATTAATTTGAATATAGATGGTTGTAGTCCTTGCTAGTCAAAGCTATTGTCTGGTTTTGCTTAGAAGAAATGCATGCATATTCAACTCTAAAACATTAGCATTATCTTCCTTAATTTTGAAAGTAATATGTTTCTTTTTCCGGTGTTTGCAGCTTTTTGCAATTAAAAAGGTAGATGTTGGAGGGTTCAATTGCTATAGTAAAGAGGAGTATTCACTTGACAAGACTTTCTATGCATGATGAGTGGTATACCTCGACGATAGTTCCCTCGTGATGATCGGCTAGTGCATAATCTTGTCCCAATCTGTGGTACATTAGGAGGAGATCCTCTCAACTCATAGGAGTCTTTATTTATTTATTTTGATGTATCCATCATTAGTGGACTTTGGAATTTTGCTACGTTTTTCTTTATTATGTATGTACTTATTTTTATTTTGTACTTTGTACTTTGTACTTTATATTTATTTTTTTTAGTTTTAATGCATTTATGGTTTATTCACTTTATAATAATAAAAAAAAATATTAATCAAATTTGACAAAAAAAACAATTTAGAATTTTCATAAAAGAAATTTAGAATTAAAAATATGATTATTCCGTTTCAACAAAATGTTCAAAACAATAGTTTAAGTCAAGATGTTTGAGGTACAATATTCAGGAGTAGTTCGTTTCTTTCTTATCTGAGTTGGCCTGCGTCTCTAGATGGCTGACTTCGCCGGCTTCAGATTGCTCTTCCCTTTCCTTCACCTTATTTGCTTTCTATGTACTCTGTTCTCCTTATCCCGGGTGGGAATAGCAGTTTCCTGCTTTATTTCTTTGTTTGTTGTCTTATCTTTCGTACTTTGTTTCTCCTTGTTTGCTCATTTTTAATAAATTTATGGTTTATCCATTTTTTTCAAAAAAAAAATAAATATCAAAACTTATATATAGTCAAAGCCATCCGGTGGTTAGTTGCACTAACATGGATCTTGTGAGAGAGGGGGAAAGCGGAGTGAGTTCGAAAGTCATGTAGAAGTATTACTTCCAAAGGAGTTTAAGCTACTTGTGCGGTTCTCAATGACTGAAGGTGAGAAAGCTCTTTGCATTTACTCCACATACATTCTTTGACTAATTAACTAGGAACTTGTCCTCTTTGAAAATATGTATATATATTCAGCCTAAGTCAATATAATATCTTATTTTATGCCAAAATACAACCATTTTCATGAGAGACGAGAGCAAAAGTATCAGAAAGTGAGATTAAAAGATTCTTATGACAACCTCTGAGGCCATCTTTCTCACTTTCCCATAACCGAAGTGGATGCTCTAGCAATCTTTGAGCGTCATAATCCAGGCCTCAATCTTTCACAAAGGGAATGCAGCTCCCTAGTTGGATAATGGAATTAGCCAAAAAGTTGGATCTGTTAAGGCAGTGACTCACCACTCTAACTTCCATAACCCTAGCTGATTCTGAGAAAGGGTTGGTGGTAGTATATCAACTAGAGGAAGCGTCTCCCCAGGCGATGTGGGGACTATAGTCCTAAGCTATCAGTCCCGACACCCCCTGGCCCACAGCGGATGTGGGACCCAAGATCCCTAGCCATAGCTACGATACTAGTATTAAGAGCAGGGGCCCATGCACTAAGCTTACCATGCTAGCGATTCTGAGGGAAGGGTTGGTGGTAGTATATCAACTAGAGGGAAGCGTCTCCCACAGGCGATGTGGGACTATGGTCCTAAGCCACTGCGTCCCAACAGGATCTACCCCCTGAGTTCCTTTTCTCAACTTGTCCTCTGTAGCTTTTCTAGTTTTTTTTCCCTGGCTGCTTGTAATTTTTACTGTTAAAGTGGATAAACCACGATGCATTAGAGAGATAAAGTACAGAGGCAAATTAACAATAAGTGCAACAAGTGAAAGCCTCCCAGAGAAAGTTCTTTTATTGCTTCCTTGAAAATAAGCATGAGCCTTATTTAAAATAAAATCATTTACATTTGATTACATAGCTCTTCATATGGCTGCCACTGCCAGGAACCAAATCACAGAAATCTAAACAACTCTCAATTACATCATAATACAACCAGGGATCTATCTGATTGAGCAGCGTGCAAATACTAAGAAGCTCTGCAAAAATCCTTATTCCTCACCAGTCAAAGACCTTGCTGATGATGTGCTTTTAGTTTGGGAACTATTTGAAGTAGCAGAATTCATTTGAGGAGTGTGACTTGATGACGAATCGGAGAAGAAAACAATGTTCTTATCATCCTCTGAAAGAACCTCAAGTGACCTTGGAATGACAGGCATGTTAACCTCTAGGATACCCTCCAGAATCTGTACCACCAGCCCCATTGTAGGCCTTAAAGCCTCATCATCCTGAATACACCAGAAAGCTACTTTGCATGCTCTGATGACCTCTTCCTCATTGGTCTCTCCTCCCAACCTGGGATCTAACAAACTGAGAACCTCCCCTTCAATGAGTTTTCTAGCAGCCACTCTGGGAAAGAAAACAGCAGCGCCTTCTTTTTCCACTTGCTCTGTGTTTCTCCTGCCTGATATAATTTCAAAAAGCATCATTCCATAGCTATAAACATCAGCTTTGGGAGTGATAGGCACGCCAGAAATCCACTCTGGCGCAAGATAACCTCTGGTTCCTCTCATAGTAGTCAAAACTCTGCTGAAGTCCCTGCCCATAAGCTTTGCTAGTCCAAAATCAGACACTTTTGGAACAAAGGAATCGTCCAGGAGAATGTTCTCTGGCTTAATATCACAGTGTATGATGCAATCTCTGCACTTTTCATGGAGATAAGCTAATCCCCTGGCAGTTCCTAGCGCAATTTGATACCTTGTGCTCCAACTCAAAACATCACTAGTGTTGTGCAACAAATGAGCATCAAGAGATCCATTTGGCATGTAATCATAGACAAGCAATCTTTCGGAATCCTCGGAGCAAAACCCACGAAGACGAACAAGATTAACATGCTGAATTGTCCCAATGGTGCTCACCTCTGTTCTAAACTGCTTCTCCCTTGAGAAAGCCCTGCCAGTTTCTTGACAGCTATGGCAGTTGAATCTGGCAACACTCCTTTGAACACTGAACCAAATCCTCCAACGCCCAACTTTTTCTGAGAAGTTCTTGGTGATACGTTGCAATTCAATGTACCTGAATGTCGTCAGTGTCCCCTCCACAAGCTTTGAAGCAGTAATAAGTTTACTTCTTTTTTTCTTCTCCAAATCAGAATCCAAAGCAAAGCCACACAAACCAAACAAGCTGCAACAGCACCAACAACCACCCCAAGAATTATTCCTTTAGTTCCTTTCTTGCTTTTACTACTTGGAAGCTCAGCAGCATTTAGACGGAGCTGAAGAGTTCCTGCATCTGACTCGCTATACTGATCTTGGAGATTAATCAACTCTCCGTACCATACTGTGCAATTAGTACTATAAGAATATGCAGTACAGGAACAGTTACTCAAACAAGCTAGCTCACATTCATCTTCACCTCCAACTTGCAAAGGTTGGCCATTAACAGGTAGCTTCACGCTTGACATCTGGAAAAACTTATCTGGTTCCACATTGGTTGAGCTATTATTGCTACTACACTGCAGTTGAATGTTCCTCTTGCACCCACCACTGTGATCACTCAAATTCCAATCCTCTTCTGAGTTTGGACTGAAACCCGTGAGGCAACTGCAATATTGATCCGTTTGCTCAGTGCAGCTACCAAAATCCCCGCACAGCCTGGTGACTTCGCACGGCGTTTTTTTGGCTTTGGCCCAGAACTCAATCCATTCTTGACTGATGTCTATCCAATTCAGCATCTTGATCTGTCCAGAGACATCCATAATGAATCTACTGATCATGCTGCTACCATTGACATAATAAATGAAGTAGCTTTGCTGAGGATCATCTTCATAGTTGAAGTCATAGATGTAACTTTTCCTCATCTCTGGAACTCCGGAAAAAATCTTGCCATTCCAAGGCCCCTGTATTATAGTAGGTCTCAGTCCCATTCCATTTGAGCAGATATTGGCGTCCCACAGGATCTAACTCAAGGGAGAAGATCCCAGGAGCTGGGTTCTCAGAGTTCTTCCATGAAATGAGCTTCTGGCTCACTCCAGTTGTTTTATTGAAGACAATCTTGCCTCCAGGAAGCCATGTGTCTGTTGGGTCTTCAATGCTTCGCCAGAAAACCTTGGAAGAGTTGTTCTCATCTCTCAAAACGAGGCTCCCATCATCTCCAAGAATAGCAACAGTGGAGTTGGAGGAGATGGTGACGTTTGTGGACCATATGAGGGACTTATCTTGGTTTAGGAGGATCAAGTTGCCATCTTGGGAGATCTGGAGCACTGACTTGCTATTGTCTGAGATTGGGATGGCTCTGTTTGCCACCCAGACAGGGTTGAGCTTTGAGACCCTGGAGTACCATATGCTATGTAAAACTTGCTGGAAGAGTTGGATTTTGTGAAGAAGCCCAGTGTAAAGTTGCCAGCTTCTGAGGTGAGCTGCTGTTCTCCAGACAATGTTTGGTTGGTGCTAATAGAGTTTAATGCAGAGGAGATGCAGATGGTCAGGCATAACTGGAGAAAGAGAAGAAGATAATGAAACGTTGTATTTCTTAAAGCCATAATCTGAAGACAAGGAATCTTGGACGAGATATGGAATTGGGTTAGTGGATAAACAAGAGGTGATAATAGATTGGATTGGTGGAGGGGATGTAATTAATGTTACTGGATTCATAAATCAAATTCTCATGAATCAAAAAAGAAAGATAAACTTGATTTTGGATGCCGGAAGATATTTGAGAGTGCTCATTGATTGTCCACTGAGAATTTTCTTCAAAGACATTTCTAGCAAGACACTTGAATTTGTGTTTTTGTGGAGACTATTGACTAGTTCAGCGGTCAATTTTGCCCAAGTCTTTCATCAACTTGGAAAATAAAATATCTTGAAGAGAAAGATGGGAACATGGAAATCCAACGTCCCACAATCAAGACGACCGGTGACTTGTTGGTTAATTATTGAATCCACAAGCTAATAGAGTGTATTTCGGGTTATGTATTTGATACTTAAATTGTTATTATGGAGATGTGATTGATCATCAGGACCCATTCAAAGATATTATGGAATTCTATAATAGACACATTTTCATTTCATTATCTCATAAATTGTCACAATCTGTGACATTCACGTGATTATGAAATTTTACTGAAAAACAGGTATCCATTCAGATGATTTCATGGTGGAGCTTTGGCATCCATCCATTCAGCTGATTATGATAGTCTCCAAGTTTTTTAGTTTTGCTTATATTTCCAATTGTTGTTTCTTGACCTTGACATGGAAAGTATGTATCTTTATACAAGTTTTCCATTAATCCCATGGATGAATGATGGCTTGTGGATATTCATTCAAATTGATCATATAATTCTTTTGTGGTTAATTGCAGCCCCTGACTCAAAGAAAGCAAAGATTGAAGAGCCAATGGCGAAAATCAAGCGTAGTCTTGAGTTTCTCACATCTAGGGATACGGCGCCAAGTGTCCCCCCTGACTCTGGTGAGGGATAGTTGACGAAAGTCTTTTCTTTTCTAGAGGCTCCTCTAGAGTTTATGTACTCCGATTCCTGTCTTGGGCCACCCCTGGTGGTTCAGTTGCTTGTTGTTTGTTTTTTTTTGTTTTTGTTTTTTTCCTTCTGTTATAGTCCTGGTTGGGGCCTTTTTGTGTCGATCTATACTTCTCTTTTTTAATGAATATGATTTATCCACCTTTTAAAAAAAAATTTATTCATCAGGTTAGTTGTTCTAGGTATGAAAAGATCAAACTAACGGAGTTGATTTTCATAGCCAAATGATGACTATAGTTACGATGACCAACACTGGACCTAACTAAGCCCTATTTCAATCCATGCCTGCGCCACTTTAGATAAAAAATTTCTTCACAAATTGCTTTTACGGTGTCATATATTATCCACCATAATTGTATCTTATACGCAAGTACCTTTTATATATATATATATATATATATATATATATTGAGTAAAATGGATGAACCATGAATTTATTAGAAAAATCAAATGGGAACAAACAACCAGACATAAACAAAAATAACAAAGAAAGCAAAAAAAGAAACAACACAGGAAGAAACAAGAAGAAAAACAGGAAATAAAGAAGACATCACCAGGGGTGATGCACCATTAGGAAAAAGTACAACAACAGACAACTAAAAAATAACCGAAGACCGAGATGACGAAGTCCACCAAAAGGCGACAGAGGTCTTCTCAGTCGGGTGAAGGAGGATCACTCCTGAGGCTGCAAAAGTGTCCTGATGCTGGTGAGATCGACCTATATGGCACAAAAATCCAGGCAAGTAGCTGAGACAGGTCTTTAGCTGTAGAAATCCAGGCAAGTAACAAATGAGCAGTTTTACACATAATAGAGGAAGGAGAAAGAAACTTGTAATTGAAAATACGATTGTTTCTTTTCAGCCAAAGATTCCAAAAAATGGCTCTGAGAAGAAGGTCCCAAAAAGTGCGTTGACGCACATCTAAAGATGGAATCCAAGAGATCCAAACCTTTGAGAGGGAAATGGGTGGCGATTGGAAATTTAAGTTTTGCGTGAAAAAATTTCAGATGTGCCTAGAGAAATCACAGTGAATAAGAAGGTGGTCCATTGTTTTTGAATTTCTGTGATATAGCAAACAAGCACCTTATGTTGTAACCTTTTTTTTATTAAATAAATTTGGTTTATTATTTTATTTAAATAGTATTTGTTTATATATATATATATTATTTTCAATGAATATGGTTTACTTATTTTTTTTAAATAATAAATAAATATATCAGGTAATGGATGCAAAGATGAATGTTTTTTTTTTCCTTTTATGGTTTTATATAAAATTTATCAAAATATAAAATATTATTTGCCTTGTCTTAATGGAAGATAAGCTGTTTATTACAAAGTTAATAGTTTTTACTTTTTTAAATGTGGATAAATCATGAATTATGAAACAAAAACAAAAAATACAAACAAAACTACGCAACCAAAGTGCTTATAACCTAACGGTATTGGCTCAATTTCAAAAAACAAACATGAAATATTTAAGAGGTTTCGAGTTTCAAGTTCGAGTTTGAGATTTATCTGGAATATTTGGCTAGAATGGAATAATCGCATTTTTCAATTAAACTAATCACCATTTACTTTGTGTTTTTTAAGATTGCTAATATACTTCTCTCTTAGCTTTTCGTAGCTTCAGAGTCTCATCAACAAGCTAACCTTGAAGCCTTTCAGAGAATCAAGAGCTCCCTCAGCTTCATGAGTGCAAGAATTGCAGATCACATCGGCGATATAGAGCGCCACCTAGATCGGGAGTACTATTCTCCTTCTCGCAGCTCGGGCAGAACTGTGTTATCAGATGGTAGTTTTCGTCGGGCCAGCTTCCTCCTTTCTGTGTTTTATTTTTGCTGTTATGTTGTTTGTGTTCCTCACCCCAGGTGAGAATTTTAGTATATTTGTTTCTTTCTTAGTGGATGTTTTTCTTTTCCGCGTCTGTCCTGTTTCTTTATGCTTTTTTCAATAATGTTGTGGTTTATCCACTTTATTAAAAAAACAATAATAATATATGGTTCTCGATTACGTAACACAAGTGAAATGAAAAACATTTATCAGAAGTAGCAACACAAGAAAATCAGAAATGGAAAGGAGAGAAGAGACCAACGCAAAACAAAAGCAATACTAGCTCATCAATATCACTTGCTTGTTGTAGTAATAGTTCCAACATTATGTATTTATTTATTTTTTTATAAAAACGATAAGCATTGTCAAGAGACAAGCAGATGCAAAGGTGCACCAATTATAGTGGATTAACAATTTTCTGGGGTGAGCCATAGGTGACTTAAAAGACCTCTTGCCATGCAACTTGGAAAGAGATACACTATCTCTCTCATGAGACCATCTGAACCCAATAAATAGTACCTAGGCCTGGGATCAGTTCCAGCTTTATTTTGTATCTAACTTTTTTTTTATTAATAATACGGTTATTTATTTCTATAAAATATTTGCTACTCATCCGCATCGATACCCAGGCCGCGAAAAATACCAGGAATTGGAGGTATGCTAACCTCGGTGATTCCTTCAAGCATCCGAACAACCAACCCCATTGTTGGCCTTTGACTTTCCAAACCTTGAATGCACCAGCAAGCAACTCTACAAGCTATAACTAATTCATCCATGTTGGCGTTTCCCTGCAATCTATCATCCAACAAGCATTGAACCATATCTTCTCTCACTTTAACTACTGCCTGAGCAGGGAAATAATAATCTCCGCTCTCCGCTAATTGCTTTCTATTTCTCTTCCCTGATATTATTTCCAATAGCATCATACCAAAGCTATAAACATCAGCCTTTGGTGTGATTGCTAATCCTGTAATCCATTCCGGGGCCAGATACCCAATGGTTCCTCTCATGCTAGTTAACACATGACTAAACTCCCTGCCAAGCAGCTTTGCAAGACCAAAATCAGCCACCTTAGGGTTAAACTCAGCATCCAAAAGTATGTTCTCTGGTTTGATGTCACAATGGATGATACACTCTCTGCATTTTTCATGCAGGTACTCTAATCCTCTGGCAATTCCAAGTGCAATTCGATAACGAGTGGACCAGCCTAAGACGTTATCATTGCCATGAATGAGATGCGAATCCAGAGAACCATTAGGCATATACTCAAAAACAAGCAACCTTTCTTTCCCTTCAGCACAGAACCCCCGGAAAGGAACTAGATTAACATGTTGAATGGTCCCAAGCGTGCTCACCTCCGCTCTGAATTGCTTCTCACCTTGACGAAGTCCTTCTAGTTTCTTGACAGCAATAGCAGTTGAATCTGGTAACACACCTTTAAAAACAGAACCAAAGCTCCCGGCTCCCAGTTTGTCGGAGAAGTTCTTGGTCACACGTTGCAAGTCACTGTATCTGAAGGCCACCAAGCCTCCCATAACTAACTTGAAAGCTCTTCTTCTCCTTCTCCTTAATGTTACCAGAATACAGAGGATCCCGAAACAAACCAAAGATGCAGCTACCAGACCGGCAACAAGACCAGAAACACTTCCTTTCTTGTGGTGACTTGGGAGCTCAGAAGCAGCTAGACGGAGGTAGAGAGTTCCTTCACCTGATCCTTCATATTGATCTTGAAGATTATACAAATCACTATACCATACAGTGCAACTTGTGCCATTATAAGAATAGGCAGTGCAAGAGCAGTTGTACAAGCAAGCCTGCATACATTCATCGTCACTACCAACTAGCAGACTCTGGCCATCATCAGGCAATCTCACACTGGACATCTGGAAAAACTTATCTCTCTCACCAACGTAATCTGAGCCAGTGCCATCACAGTACTGCAATGGTGTGGCCCGGACACAGCCTCCGCTATAGTCACTCAAAGCCCAATCTTTGAGTGATCTTTGGCTGAATCCCTTCAAGCAACTGCAGTGCTGCTGCCTCTGCTCGTTGCAGCTGCCGAAGGGCCCACAGAATTTAGTGACGTTACACTGGTTGTCTGGCACGACGAAGACCGAAGTCCAGTTTTTGGTGGATTCAATCCACATCATCGCCTTCATCTGGCCCGAGACATCGATCTTATAAACAAAAGGACCTAAGGCGTTGCCCACGAGGGTGAAGGTGAAGTAGCTCTCTTCAGAGTTAATAACACGGGTAAGCTTAAACGGGTAATTTGACGTCATCTCTGGCAATCCAGTGAATATGTGGCCATTCCAGGGCCCTGAAGTCCAGTAGGTCTGGCTCATGTTCCACTGGAGTACGTTCTGAGTATCCTCCTGTAGCACGTTTGAGAATAATCCTGGAGCTGGGTCCTCAGAGTTCTTCCATGAAATGATTCTCTGGTTTAATTTAATCTTGCTTCCAGCAAACCAAATATGAGTTGGGTTATCGAAACTCTGCCAGAAGATGTTAGAGGAGTTGTCAGCGTCTGTCAAGATGAGGTTCCCGTTGTCTTGGAGGACAGCAGCTGTGGAAAAATTGGAGGATATGGTGGCGTTGGTTGACCATATGAGGGACTTGGATTGTTCAAGCAGAGCCAAGTTACCGTCTTTGGAGATATGAAGCAGAGACTTGGTAATGTCTGAGACTGGGGTGGCTCTGTTGGCCACCCAAATAGGGGTCAGCTCTGAGACTCTTTTGTACCATATTCCGATGTAGAATTTGCTAGAGGATTCATCTTTGGAGAAGAAACCAAGCACAAAGTTACCACCTACGGAGAAGAGCCTCTGGTCACCAGACAGGGATTGGTTGCTGGTGATGGAGTCTGATGCATGGGAGGAACAGATTATGGCGAAAGAGATGATAGAAAACATAAGAACAAGGAATGCATTTCTGGGAGTCATGGTTTGGAGTTTGGTGATATGGCAAGAATGCTTGAGGGTAAGTGGTGTTGAAGAATGATGGCAAAAGTAACATATTTATTATTGAAGAAGTATGCAAATAAGACATATTTGTAGACTTGTAGTTCATGTCTCCAGAGGAAAACTACACATTGAGAGTCTTTGACGGGCTTCTATGGCCAACCCTTTCTTGTCAGCTCTTGGAATAAATTGTGGAGACTCATGTAACACAGGTGTTAAATTCTTCATGTGGAGGTTGTTACATAGAAGAACTCCTACATTTAACTTCTTTTACAATATGAACATTGGGCCTTTGCCGATGTGTTCTTTTTGTGAGTTGATGGAAGAAAGTGATGATCATGCCATTTGGAAATGCCGGGTGAGTAGAAAATGCTGGGAGCTGGTGAGTTCCTTTGCAGGGGTGCAGCTGGAGGGTATTGACTCTTTTGTTGAAGGGTCCTGGCTCCTTATGAACTGGCAAACCCAGATGGGGAATCAAAATTTTAAATATTTGATGGTTACGTGCTCGTAGGCCATCTGGAAAGCCAAATGTGAGCTTGTTTTTGGGAAAAAGAAGGTGAACATGCAGCAGATTTTTCAGATTAATTTAAAAGCTACACTGGAGCATGCTGGTATGAAGAAGTGCAAAATCAGGGAATACCTTCCTCAACCTTTCGACTTTCTAGTCACTTTATTTCAATTATGTGTGATGCATTATCATCTTCTTCTAGACCATGTTTTTGCCAAGATGAGTGGCCTAACCGCTAAGAAAGGTAGGGGTGTGCACAAGCCTCGGCGGAGTAAGTGGGAGTGGGGCCCGTGCACACATGGGTGCTTGGACCACCCGCACACAATCACTACTCACACTCCCAAAAATGTAATTTATCAACTTTTTTTTAAGAAAAAATTATTATTAGCTACTTAGTATTGTAGCTCCTCTTGTAAAAAAAGAACTGTTTCTTGTCAACTCTACACCATTCTCCAGGGAATCGTCTTTTTATGTGAAGTAACAATCATTCCCAAAGGTGGAAAATTATCAATGATCAATAGTGGTGTGGTGAGTTGGTCTTCCGAGCTAATTATTTTCGGAGTTTCCCTTCTTGGAATATTTACCAAAGCACTGTGCTAGAAGATCCTTTTTCTGGAATGGTATTCTCCATGTCTTACCGGCTTTTCTGAAAAATATTACTCCTATCATTCATGATGGCGCTTCTACACTGTTTTGGCTTGATAGCTGGGTAGAGGGGCGTGCACCGGCGGATATCTAGTTGAATCTTTTCCAGTTAGCTCATCTTAAGAACTGCACCATCAAGGAGTTAGCAGGAAGACACCTGCCCATTCCGTTGGAGGAATTTGCCTCTGCCTGGGATCTAATTAATCAGGTCAATGCTAACCATTACCCGGCGAGAGACAACAAACGTTGGAAATTAACGACTAATGGGACTTTCACTGTTAAATTGTTCTATAACTTTATGAATGATGGAGGTTTAAGATGTGGGTGGACCCTCATTATCCTTAAAGGCTATTGCCCGAAAAAAATAAATCTGTTTAATTGGCGTGCTCAAGATAATAAAATCTTGCTCAGCGCAGATGTAATCTCTTTCACTCGGTCACTTGTGTGTTCTGCCACTCTAATGTTGAGTCGGCTGATCACCTTCTTGTCTTGTGCCATGTGGCTTCCCATATTTGGAATTTTTTTAGCCAACTCTTGGGCCTTAGAAGCGTGCCTACCTCGTTTGAGGACATGTGGGGCACATGGAGAAAAAAACATTAAAAAACCGCTCATTTTTCTCTGGGATTTGATTGCACGTGCAATCACCTGGAACATTTGGATTGAAAGAAATGCACGCATCTTTAATTCTACTTGTATTCCAATTGTTTCCATCATTGTTAAAATTGAGCATGTGATTCTTCTTTGGATGTCTACAGCTCCTGATTCCAAGAAGGCAAGATTGGAGGAACCTTTGGCGAAGGTTAAGCGTAGCCTTGAGTTCCTCTCCTCTGCGGACCCGACTCCAAGTGTCCCTCCTGAGAGCCTCCGGAACACTGGCGTGGTGTAGTGCATGATTGTCTGGTCTGTCCCTAGAGGACTTCTCCTCTAGGGTTGTTGTTTTTCTCGTTGTTCGGTCAGTAGGTTTTGTGATCACCCCTGGTGGTTCTTGTGTTGTTTTGTTGTCTCTCTTCCTTCCTTACCCTTTTGGGTAGTGGCTTTTGTGGTCTGTACTTCAGTCTGTACTCTTTCTTTTTTAATGCATGTGGTTTATCCACTTTTTCAAAAACAATCATTCGAAATGTTTTTGCTTTTTATACATAATAACAAGGACTTTTCCTATTGCCTTAAAAAAATTTCTATATATCTTAAGTTTTTAATTTTTTTTATTTGTCAATATTTTTTTATTTTTAAATTTTCAAGTTGTGGGTTGCCCAATTTTTTTTTTGAAAAATAGATAAACAGTTATGTCTAATGTTTTTAGGATTTTAAATTATCTTAGTATTTTGTAATTATCTTAGTTTTATTAGTTATTTAATTTTATTTAATTATCTAGTATTCCGTAATTATTTTAGTTTTATTTACTATTTTGTCCTTAGTCTAGACTTCTATAAAAATTTATTTTAGGGTTTGTGAAAGAAAATCGATGAATTGAATTGAATTTTCTTGTTTATTGTGAGTTCTTAGATAAGAACTGGGTGTCCGCTGCATCAACAAAGCACAAATAAATGGAGTATACTGGAGTTCTTTTATATTCTTTCCCTTCTCAATTTTTTATTTTTTATTTTTTTTATTTTTTTGTTTGGATAAACTGGAGTTCTTTACTGAAGACTGAAGACGGGGTATTTTTAGTATTACTTAATAAATTATACCAAATGCACAATCAAGACTGTATGTAAAACAAAAGTTTCATAAATCAACTTCTCATGAATCAAAAAAGAAAGATAAACTTGATTTTGGATGCCAGAAATTAACTGTTTGAAAGTGAATGATTGTACACTGGGAACTTTCTTCAAAGACATTTCCATCAAGACACTTATATTTGTGTTTTTGTGGAGACTGACTAGTTCAGCAGTCAATTTCACCTTGTTTTTTTTTTAAATAAATGTGGATAAACCACAACTTTGTTCACCTTGTTCTTGCATTAACTTGGAAATAAAATATCTTGAAGAGAAAGATGGGAACATGAAAATCCAATTTCTCAAAATCAAGATGACTGGTGACCGCTTGCTAGTTATTGAATCCACAAGCCAATAGAGTGTATTTCGGATAAGGCATTTGATACTTAAATTGTTATTTTGGAGACGTGATTGATCATCAGGACCCATTCAAAGTATTATGTATTATCTCATAAATTATCACAATATTCTGTGACATTCTCGTGATTATGAAATTTTACTGAAAAACAGGTATTCATTCAGACCATTTCATGGTGGAGCTTTGGCATCCATCCATTCAGCGGATTATGATAGACTGCAATTTTATTAGTTTGCTTACATTTCCAATTGTTGTTTCTTGACCTTGACAAGGAAAGTATGTATCTTGATACAAGTTTTCCATTGATCCCATGGACGAATGATGGCTTGTGGATATTTATTCATAAGGTCAGTCGTGTTTTTAATTTCAAACGCTACCACCAATTGTGATTATAATCAAAATTTCTAGGTATGAAAAGATCAAACTAACAGAATTGATCTCCATTAGTCAAACGATGACTATTGTTACAATGACCAACACTGGACCTAGCTAAGTCCTATTTCATCTACGACTATGATATTTTGGAAAAAAGATTTCTTAGCAAATTGTTTCTGGGATGTCATATACATTATCCACCACAATTGGATCATATACTCAAGTATTGTATTTTGTAACTCTTGTTTTTTTTTTTTTAAATAAAGTTGGTTTATTCATATTTATTTTTAAAAAATTGTTTAAGGAGAAAAATATATATATCATGCTATGGATGCAAAGACGAAGTTTTTATTTTTTTTCTTTTATAGTTTTATATAAATTTTATCAAAATGTAAAATATAATTTGGCCATCCTCATTAAAGATGAGCTGATTATTGCAATAGTTTTTTTTAAAAATATAGATAAACCATAATTTATTAAAACAAAAAAGAAATGAGAGCAAACAAGACTTCTCAACCAAAGGGTTTATAACCCAATAGTATTGGGGTTCTGTTCTAGTCCAAAACATCTTTCTTTCATGACTTTCCAATACAAATTTAGATGTTTGACGCATAACATATATATGCTTTCAATGGCGGGGTTTATACTTTATTAATATCCTCTTTTCACATCACTATTTAACCATGTTGTAACCCTCTTTCAATAATGATATCAATATATGTCAAAATAATAATAACAATAATACTTTTGTTTTTAATTCATTCGGGATTCTTATATTATTGTACTATACATACACTGTTCGGTACTGTTTATATTCATATAAAATGGCTCTTGTCGCCTATTATTCAAAAAAATAAAAATAAAAATAAAGTTGATTTTTTATAATACAAAATTGGTCCAATTGAGGCAGAAGATAATAAAATTTATTTTTTAATATTCTAAAAAATAAATCGGTGGTTTCCTTTCGTGGTCGAGTGTTTATTTTCAGTATTGTTCTTTGCTGCTCCTCTGTTTTGTAATATTTGTCTTTTCTCACTTCTGATGATGGGCTCTCTGTACTGTTTCTTTCTGTACTGTTGTCCTTTAGTTTTTCAATAAATCGGTAGTTTATCCACATTTACCTAAAAAAAAAAAATTCTAAAAAAAGAAAAAAACATAAAATACCAATTTTTTTGAACCACAAATTAATAAAGGAACAATGATACATAGTCCACGAGCAAGAATAAAAGACCAAATTTTTACATAGAAGAATTTGTTTAACATTTAAATTGGATTTTAATGCTTGGAAAAATGATATTAATTATGTTTAAATCCTGGCCATTGAAAGCATAGATATAACATGCATTAAACATCTAAATTTATATTGTAAAGTAATGGAGAGAAAATGTATTGGACTGAAGCTGAACTCAAAGTATTGGCCCACTACAAAAAATGTGTATCACATATTTAAGAGGTCTCGAGTTCGGCACTCAGTGGCGTAGTGGTGGTAGCCGATCTTTGATTGTGGATGCAGATTTGATGTCCAAACTCCATACACTAAAGTGATAGTGTGCAGGTTGGATGAACACTTTTAGACCTGTGAGCACTCCCTTAATGTATATATATAGCGTTTGTCGCTTTCAAAAGCAAAATAAAACACTATGCTAACTTTGAAAAACAAAACATCCATATGAAAAATAAAACATCCATAAAAAAAAATAGAAAAGATAAAAAAAAAAACCAAACAGGCTGGGCCGGCCTGTGTTACCCAACGATGTTCTTCACCAGCCCAGTTGTTGTTTATTTTCTTGCTTTTATCTTCTTATTTTCTTTTGTTTTGTGTACCTCACTTTTGGTGAGAGGACTTCTTCTATGTACTTTGTTTGTTTTTCTTTCAATAAAGCTATTATTTATCCATATATATATATATATATATATATAACAAAGCAAAACAAAGGAAATACTCACCAAAATCACACGCTTATTGTTTTTGTTTTTTTTGTTTTGAATAAATGTAGATAAACCCCGCTTATTGTGGCAATAGTTCTAGCTTTATTTTATTATTATTATTATTATTTAAAAAAATTGTAGATAAACTACTTCCATTAACACTGGATCAGTACAAACAAACTCCTACAAAACCTGGAGAGAAACAATAAAACGAAAACCACTAGGATTCTAGCTTTATTTTATATCTAATTTTTTTTTATTAATAACTGCTTTACTTATTTCTATAAAACATTTGCTAATTTATAACTAGGGCCCGAAAAATACTAGGAATTGGAGGAATGCTAACCTCCGTAAGTCCTTCAAGCATCCGAACAACCAACCCCATTGTTGGCCTTTGACTTTCCAAACCTTGAATGCACCAGCAAGCAACTCTACAAGCTATAACTAGTTCATCCATGTTGGCGTTTCCCTGCAATCTATCATCCAACAAGCATTGAACCATATCTTCTCTCACTTTAACTACTGCCTGAGCAGGGAAATAATAATCTCCGCTCTCCGCTAATTGCTCTGTGTTTCTCTTTCCTGATATTATTTCCAATAGCATCATACCAAAGCTATAAACATCAGCCTTTGGTGTGATTGCTAATCCTGTAATCCATTCTGGGGCCAGATACCCAATGGTTCCTCTCATGCTAGTTAACACATGACTAAACTCCCTGCCAAGCAGCTTTGCAAGACCAAAATCAGCCACCTTTGGGTTAAACTCAGCATCCAAAAAGTATGTTCTCTGGTTTTGATGTCACAATGGATGATACACTCTCTGCATTTTTCATGCAGGTACTCTAATCCTCTGGCAATTCCAAGTGCAATTCGATAACGAGTGGACCAGCCTAAGACGTTATCATTGCCATGAATGAGATGCGAATCCAGAGAACCATTAGGCATATACTCAAAAACAAGCAACCTTTCTTTCCCTTCAGCACAGAACCCCCGGAAAGGAACTAGATTAACATGTTGAATGGTCCCAAGCGTGCTCACCTCCGCTCTGAATTGCTTCTCACCTTGACGAAGTCCTTCTAGTTTCTTGACAGCAATAGCAGTTGAATCTGGTAACACACCTTTAAAAACAGAACCAAAGCTCCCGGCTCCCAGTTTGTCGGAGAAGTTCTTGGTCACACGTTGCAAGTCACTGTATCTGAAGGCCACCAAGCCTCCCATAACTAACTTGAAAGCTCTTCTTCTCCTTTGCTTTATTGTTACCAGAATAAACATGATCCCGAAACAAGCCAAAGATGCAGTTACCAGACCGGCAACAAGACCAGAAACACTTTTGTTGTTATGGTGACTTGGAAGCTCAGAAGCAGCTAGACGGAGGTAGAGAGTTCCTCCACCTGATCCTTCATATTCATCTTGGAGATTATACAAATCACCATACCATACACTGCAACCAGTGCCATTATAAGAATAGGCAGTGCAAGAGCAGTTACACAAGCAAGCCTGCATACATTCATCATTACTACCAACTTGCAGACTCTGGCCATCATCAGGCAACCTCACACTGGATATCTGGAAAAACTTATCTCTCTCACCAACGTGATCTGAGCCAGTGCCATCACAGTACTGCAATGGTGTGTCCCGGACACAGCCCCCACTGTAGTCAGTCAAAGCCCAGTCTCTTGGTGATCTCTGGCTGAATCCCTTCACGCAACTGCAGTGCTGCTGCCTCTGCTCGTTGCAGCTGCCGAAGGGGCCACAAAATTTAGTGACGTCACATTGAGCGCCTGGCACGGTGTAGAAATGTGTCCATTGTTGGCTGACTTCCTGCCACATCATCGCCTTTATCTGCCCCGAGACATCCATCACAACCATGACAGGGGCGGTTCCGTTGTTCTTGAGATTGTAGGTGAAGTATTTCTCTTTGGATTTAACAATATACCTGCAATCAGTTACTGAACAACCTGAAGTCATCTCGGGCACTTGTCTGAATGTAGCATGACCATCCCAGGGCCCTGAAAACCAGTAGGTCTTGCTCATGTTCCACTGGATTACGTACTGATCATTCTCCTGTAAAACGAGGGAGAATAACCCTGGAGCTGGGTTCTCAGAGTTTTTCCATGACATGAGTCTCTGCCCTACTCCAGTTATTTTATTGTAAGCAATCTTGCCCCCAGGGAGCCAAGTATCGGTTGGGTTTTCAATGCTCTGCCAGAAGACGTTGGAAGAATTCTCAGTGTCTCTCAAGACAAGGTTCCCGTTGTCTAGGAGGACAGTAATTGTGGACGAATTGGAGGAGATGGTGGCGTTGGTGGACCATATGAGGGACTTGGATTGGTCTAGGAGAGCCAAGTTACCATCTTGGGATATATGAAGCCGAGCCTTGGCGATGTCTGAGACTGGGGTGGCTCTGTTAGCCACCCAGACAGGGGTCAGTTCTTGGACTTTTTTATACCAGGTCCCAATGTAGAATTTGCTAGAGGCGCTATCTTTAGAGAAGAAACCAAGCACAAAGTTGCCACCTTTGGAGAACAGCCTCTGGTCACCAGAGAGGGATTGGTTGCTGGTGATGGAGTCTAATGCATGCGAGGAACAGATGGCCAAAGAGACGATAGATAACATGAAAGCAAGGAATGCACGTCTGGGAGTCATGTGTTTGGAGTTTTGTGGTAAGGCAAGAATGCTCGAGGGTAAAGTGATGTTGAAGAATGCTGACAAAAGCTACATATATAATATGCAAATAAGACATACTAGTAGTTCATGTCTCCCAAAGCAAACTACGCATTGAGCCGTCTTTGACGGGCTTGTATGACCAACCCTTTAATGGCAGCCGGGCACCATTCTCCAGAAATTTTTTGACTTTTATTATTTTTATTTTTTATCTTTTTTTTTTTTTGAATTTTTTGAATTTTTTTTATTTTTTATTTTTTATCTTTGAAAAAGAGAGCAAACATGATAGGAGTGTATCACTTTTGGTGTACAACCTTTAGTTCTCCGATTAGAGTAAGAATCATTATTCTGTGATTCCAATGCAGCATTTTAGATGACCATAAACAGGAGTGAGAGAGGAGTGGTTTTTGAATGACCATATATAAGAGTGAGAGAGGAGTGGGTGAGTAATGGGTGAGGAGTAAGTAATCTCTCAAAAATGGAAGACTTGTTCATTCATTGCTCATTCCTTTGGGGTGAAATGTTTATTTGCCTCTCGTATTTAATAATTAAATACATAATTTTAATAATAAATATTGATTAAAGTGAAATAATAATAACCAGTTATTAAAATAATACTTTAATTTAAATAATAATTAAAATAGATCATTTTAATAATAAATAATAATTAATGTTAAATAATAATAACTAATAATTAAAAATAAATAATTTAATTCAAATACTAATTAAATAGATCATTTTAACTGGGAATACCTTAAAAGTCCCTTTAAGTTTCACTTATTCATAGATCGTCCAGCCAAATTTTGGTATTCCCAAGAAAACGTTTCTTGTAACAGTTTACTTTTCAGTCGGTCTGTTATAAAGGTAGCGGATTCTGACTGAAATAAGCCACAAATTTGTAAGAGAAACACATAATATTAAATAGAAAGGTCAGATATTAAATATAAAAAATAAATATTAAATTAAAAGGTACTATATATTAAGTGAAAACTTATATGGTTACATGTAAACAAGCAATGTTAAATGAAAACTATACATATTAAGTGGGAAGTACATGTTGTAAAATAGAATAAACTGACTGAGTGAGCTACAATAACTGAAAAGTAAACTATCATAAGGGTCTGTCTGGGAAATTCATATGTCAGAGGATCTGTTTGGCAAAATTTGAAACTTTCAGGGATCTCTAATTTATTTTCCCTAATTTTAATAATAAAGAATAATTAATGTGAAATAATAATAATCAATAATTAAAAATAATAATCCAATGCAAATAATAATTAAATAAATAATTTTAATAATTAATAATAATTAATGTGAAATATTTTGTTTAATGAAATTAGCAATGATCAAAATATTTTTAAATGAAAAAATTATAATTTTTTAATCTAACATTTTTTTTTTCTTATTTCCTTGTATTAAGGGTATAAAAGTCTTTTTCACAGTATTTTCTTCTTTATTTTTTTTTACTTCCCGATAAATTACCCTCTAATAACTTACCAACCAAACACATTTTTTATTCTTATGACTACTCCACTACCCCTCATTCCGTTTTTATTCAATACCTCTCCATTCCCAATATGAGAACCAAACGCCCTCTAAGTGTCAATTGAAAGTGTATATACAAGCCAACAAACAAAAGAAGAAAAGGATAAAATTACACAGACCGACAAACATGAAGAAAGGAAAGGATAGCTGGAAAGGCAACCCAAGATTCAGGGAGGCTCTCCTTCTCAGATGAGATGAGGACATAAGATCACATGCATGTGGTCGGATCTAAAACCTATGCATCAGGGTTGCACTCATCGTGCCCGAAAGGCCCAAAAAACTAGATGCTTCTTCACACTACTTCAACTACTTGCTCCGATTTCTATCTTTTAGCTATAGGAACTGCAAGGACTCAAAAGAGGAACAAATGATTAATTTAAAATTGAACATGCATTCATTTCTCACTTCTTTTTTTTTAATAAATTTGTATTTTATCTATTTTTATAAAAAAAGTGCATTAATTTTTTGTAAGCCAAATATGCCAAAGCGATTGCTTTAGCTAATTACATTCAGCCATCCAGGAGGCTTTATTTTCAAAACTTGACCAGTTTCCCAGAAATCCTGACTGGCGGGGTTTGACTTTTACACCTAATAGCAAGGACTTTTCATAATGTTTAACGGTTAATGCCTCATTGAGCAAAAGTTTCATGAAATCTCTAATAAGTAAATGCTCCATGAGGAGCATACCGTGCCCTAATGATGGGCCCACCTATATTTTTAAAAGGAATGCCCGGCCCATTAAAATTAGGGGTGTGCACACATCAAGGAATTGATCGTTTGGCCATGAACTGTCACGCTCAAGCTAATTATTCGGTGAATTGCCCAATGACCCTTGCTATGCAATCCACCACTCAACTCTACTCCTGATCTGAGAAAAAATCAATAACATTTATGAGCGTGACAACCAAGAAAACACCCACTAAAAATATAGGGATCATTTACAAAAAAAATAAATCATAATTTATCAAAATCCAAAAATCAGGATTCAAATTTATTTCAAATAAACACAAATGTCAAAAACTGAGCATATAGGGCCCTTGACTCCCCCAAACAACTATTACCAAAACAAAATAACAGAATTCATATATTTACTCTCTGTGACCCGAGCCAGAATTATCATAGATCATTATTCTTCATCGACGGAATGGTGCGAAACTATAGTTTTTATATTAGAGTACACGTCGACATGATCATTGTTTAATCCCCGGTGATAGGTTATTGCAAAGTTAATTTGGGGACTACAAGTAGTGTGTCAAAATATTTCCTGTCTAAAACATTTGACAAAGTCGAAAATACAGAAATTTAAATGATCCCATTTTCAATAAAAATATGCCCAATTATTTCAAAACAGAATATTTAACAATGTATTTAAATAAGACATAATTAAATAAATTATCTAAAAATTCAGAATTAAAAATAATCAGAATTCGAATAAACATTTTGAGAATATCATTAATTCAAAATTTTGAATAATTTGAAAATAATTCCGAAAATAATATTAATTAAATAAACATGGTTGAATAATAAATAGGAATCCGATTAATCAGAATAATTAAATAAAATACTTAGTTTTACAAAATTTACCTAGTCTCAACATATCTTTATACATAGTATAATTTATATGTGGTTACTTACCTTGAGATCCCCAAAATCTAACTCCCACTCGAAGACAAGATCAATCCTTCTTGAACAACTCTAAAAGCATAATCAAAATCTAATAGCTGAAACGATAATTTAACACAACCCAAAACATGGATCAAAACCCATGCCAAAATTTAAAGACTCACTTTATACTCTATGTAACACTAAACATCTAGTCAGAAGATAACTTAGCCATACAATAGCTAAAAATCATGTTTCCACGGAAATGACACTTCAACAAACACCTTGTGGGCATAACCAAAACTAAGCAATTAGCCAAGTAGACAAATAAGGCACATGCTATTTAATACAAATTAATACCCTTTACTAGCAAAACAAAGAAGAACAAACCAGCTGGGCTAAAAAAATATAATAAGCTAGCATCATCTCTTTTTACCCATAAGCTTGGCAGCCTAATTGGCAAGAACAAGAAAAATTCTCCAAACAAAAGGCTTACAAGGTTGGATGGCGAAAATTAGGCTAACAACAAGCCCTTGAGACCGCTCCTAGCTCCATGGCGTGCAAGGAAAAAAAGTCTATGATTTTCATCGGCTCATCAAGCAAGGGAAGCACAAAAGAAAATAGATGAAGTTTTTGACCGTCGGATCACCTTTTTGAAGCTCCAAACCCAAACCGATGGCATGGCTAAAGGTGAGGTTGACGGTGAGGCTAAGGAATAGGGAGATCCGGTTGGGTGAAGAAACAGATAGAAGAGAAGGCTCATGACTTTAGGAAAGAAGATAGAGGGACTTCACGGGCTAGAGAATGGAAAAATAAAAGTTTTTCTTATTTAAGGGAGATGGGGTTCACATGAACTCTCATCCATTGGTACGAAAATTGAGTTGCAAACTCATTTTCTCACTAAAGACCTTTTGTGGCACCATGTGCATGGGGAAATCCTTTTGTGTACGAAGAGACCGTGACTATTCGTGCACAGGAGACCCTTAGTCACTATGTGTTGGGTGGGATTTGAGCACATGACGTTGAGCTAACCCAATGTTGGATATTTATTTTTAAATATTTCAATAATATATTTAAAAAAAATGTAATTTTTTTATATATTAACTAATTATTTTTATTAGATAAATATTTATTATTAATAATTGAAATGTTATTCTTGTGTTGTTGTGTTTTTATTCGTTTGTTCTCTTCATTTCTGTACTTTTTTGTGCTTTACGTCATTTTTTTTAGTTTGTATTGGTTTTAATTTTCAATAAATCAGTGATTTATTTATTTTTCTAAATATATATATAATTATGAAGACCCCACTATCGGTGCACTGGAGATCCTTACACACCATATGTTGGGTGGGATTATGAACTTTCTAGGATCACACTAATTTTTTCCAATCATTACCACGCCTGGAGGCAATTGAAGAGGTATTATTAAAAGCATATATAGTTGTTATAAATTGAGAGGCACAATACGGAACGCATGAGAAAAGCATGCCACAATGATACAGTAAAATACAAGCCACACCCTGAGCCACCCAAATCCAATAGATATAGATGCCTAGAACTAACTAAATCCGAGCTAAGAAGGCACAACAAACTGATTCCTTCCTTCGTCTAAGATGTCTGAAGATAATAAGCTTTCACCATATACAACAAGGCCTCGAAGGAAACTAGAAATTGGAGGCATATTAACCTTGAGGAGCCCCTCCAGCATTTGAACAACCATTCCCATTGTTGGTCTTTCACATTCTATGCCCTGAATACACCAGCAAGCAGCTCTGCAAGCTCTGTTTACTTCATCCATGTTGGCCTTTCCCTGCAATCTACTATCCAACAAACATTGAACATTACCTTCTCTCACTTGAATTGCTGCCTTGAGAGGGAAATAATTGTCTCCACTTTCGTATTGCTTGCTGCTATTTCTCTTCCCTGATATTATTTCCAAAAGCATCATCCCAAAACTAAAAACATCAGCTTTGGGTGTGATTGCTAATCCACGAAATCCATTACGGTGCGAGATAGCCCAATTGTTCCTCTCATGCTTTGGTTAACACATTCTCGAACTCCACGTCAAGTAGCTTTGCAAGACCAAAATCGACCCCTTTGGATTAAACTCGGCATCAAAAGTATGTTCTCCGGTTTGATGTCATGATGGATGATACACTCTCTGCATTTTTCATGGAGATAAGCTAATCCTCTGGCAATTCCCAAGTGCAGTCGTAGCGAGTGGACCAGTCTAAAGCCTTTGCATTGCTCCCAAACAGATGAGAATCAAGAGAACCATTAGGCATATACTGCGAAACCCGGTGAGCCTTTTTAGTACCTTGACACGAGGCGAGCGTAAAGAAACAAGGTTAACATCTTTGAATGGTTCCAAGTGTGCTCACCTCCGCTCTCGAATTGCTTCTCCCTTGACGAAGTCCTTCTAGTCTCTTGGCGACAATAGCGATTTGAATGCGGTAACACCCGCTTTAAAAAGCAGAACCAAAACTTCCACGGCCCGGTTTGGCGGAGAAGTTCTTGGTCCACGCGTTCAAGTCTACGTCATCGGAACACCACCAAATCTCCCATCACTAACTTGAAATCTCTTCTTCTCCTTCGCCTTAATTTTACCAGAATCCAAATGATCCCCAGACAAACCAAAGATGCAGCTAGCACACCAGCAACAAGCCCAGCAACATTTCCATTCTTATGATCACTTGGAAGTTCGGAGAGCGACTAGGCGGAGGTGGAGAGTTCCTCCACCTGATCCTTCATATTGATCTTGGAGATTAAGCAAATCACCATACCATATTGTGCAACCAGTGCCATTATAAGAATAGGCAGTGCATGAGCAGTTATACAAGCAAGCCTGCATACATTCATCATCATTCCCAACTTGCAAATGTTGGGTTGTGGACCACACAATATGTAGGGATATAAGGACTTATGTGCATAAGTTGTGTAGACGTACACAACTAATGTTTATAATTGTGTTTATCTTATTATATTCAAGTTTTGAATGGACCCAAATTGTGATCTAATTCAAGTTTGAATTTGGTCCTAATTATCTAATTTTAAATGTGTGGATATACATATTAATCATATGTTGTGTAGAATTCCTGGGGGCAAAAATTGTCAAATCTATGATGGGCGGACTTGTAATTAGCCCCATAAAGTTTTTCTTATAAATAGGGTGTGGTCACGACGAGCACGCACCGATCTAAGATTCGATTAGGGTTTTTACGAATTGGGGTTCCCATCTCACTCTCTGCGTGTGATCAGTGAGAAGAACCACAAGACCCAATCACTTCCATCATAATCAATGGATTCAAGTGCAGGTACGCTTCCGCCACTTTCTTTGTTCCTAAGCAATCTCCAAGCAAGAAGATCCAGGGTTATACATTAGGGTTTATACCCATTAGATCCATCAAGTGGTACCAGAGCCATCTTGTGTTGGAATTGTTTGGGATTTATTATAATTAAATCTTGAATTTATTGATTTTATTATGCATGCTTCGATTTGAGGTTTTTTTCATGCTAATATAACGATGGTTATATATACATATATTGAGTACGTGTATGATTGTTTTAATTGTTATATTGCAATTCTCAAAGAGATTTTGAAAGTCGTGCCATGGCTTTTCAGTAGATTGGAAATTATATATATATATATCTAGATGATATAATAATTATTTAATTAATATATATATATATATATATATATATATATATATATATATATATATATATATATATATATATATTGATCGATGTTTGGAAACCGTGTGGTTTCTCAATTCGAAAAACATAGATTGTTATTATATATATATATATATATATATATATATATATATATATATATATATATATATATATATATATATATATATATATATATATATATATATATATATACTAGATTTAATTTTTATACTATGGGGAAATCATCAAGCCCTTGTGCTAATGCTTTTCTATAAAGATTTATTGATTATCATGTATCATGGATTTCAATACATGTTTATATTTAGTTTTAGTAAGTTAATTTCCATTATTACCAATATCAAGGTGCAGGAGCACAATTAATGATTTATATTAATTTAAATTTTACTTTGATTTGGATTAGGATAATATTTGGATTTTAATTTGATTGTTGAAGTTTATTTAAAATTATTATGAATTTAATTTTTATTCATAATTATAAAGTTGTTTTAATAATCATTAGGAAATAACAACTTAGAGTTTGCTTTTATAGCTTTCTTGGGTATTTACTACAATTGGTAAAAGCAGCATCGTCACCAAAGTGACCTCTGTTGTGGAAACCTTTTTGTTTGTGAATAACCATGGTGTTAGTGCATGCTTATTCTCATGCAGACAACACGTCGGCCCAAAGGAAGACTGTTGTCTGGCAGAGATTTGTTTGCACATGTGGTAATAAGTTGTTTATAGTTATAAAGTGTCTATTGTGAGTATTTAGTCGGCCCAAAGGAAGACTTTATACTTGATTAGATTTTACTATAAAACTTGATTACTGCAACAAGTTAATTACTAGTGAATTGAATCTCTGTCCAAAGACTAGATTTGATGCCAATCAATTAACTTGAAGATGGGTTGTTGTTATTTGTATTTTTTGATTATTAGACTCTAGTTAATTAACTGTGAGCTAATTATTGATTATTGCTCTTTGTACAGTTGACATCATGAGTGTTAATAATGTATTTACTACACTCAATGGCATTCCTATGCTTAATGGCACAAATTTCAAAACTTGAAAAAACAAGGTGACACTTGTTTTGGGATGTATGGATCTAGACTATGCATTAAGAGAACCATGTCCTGCACCTCTTACAGATCAAAGCTCTCTTGAGGATAGGAGAGTTTTTGAGAGGTGGGAGCGGTCTAACCGTATAGGTCTAATGATCATGAAGAATACAATCCCGGAGACTTTTCTGGACACTACATCTGATAAAAGGGACATTAAGCAGTTCCTTGACACCCTGGAAGAACGCTTCGTAAGAAGTGATAAGGCGGAGACTAGTGCTACACTAAAGAAACTAGTTTCCATGAGGTATAAGGGTAATCGGAATATACAAGAGTACGTCCTTGATATGTGTCATCTAGCTGGAAAATTAAAGAGTTTGAAATTTGAGATACCAGAAGATGTTCTAGTGCATATGGTGTTGATTTCCCTCCCTCCTCAATTTAGTCAGTTTGAAGTGAATTATAACTGTCAAAAGGAAAAATGGACAGTAAATGAACTTATCTCACATTTAGCACAAGAGGAAGATCGGATAAAGCAACGTGAGGTTGAGAGTGCTGATTTTGCATCTTCAAGCCATTAGAACAAGTGCAAGAGTTCGAGTTGTTTTATTAATATTAAAGCTTTATAGGGATAAACTCCATTGTTGTGGATCCGCTTGCATTAGCTCCTATAGTTTTTTTAATAAGCATGTCACTTATATGGTCGACATTTGTAGAGATGCTTTTGATTAGTGGGAGTTTATATTTAGTTGGTTTTAATATTTGTATTAGTGTCATGACATTTATAATAGATTTTTGTGAAATTTCTAGATTATTCATTGTTTTTACTCCGAACTATAATCTCATAAAGTTTTTAAAAGTCTGGACCCGAGTTGGAAATAGACAAGCGTAGATCACATCGGCTTGTAATTTCCATGCTACACATCCACACTTGATCTATGTTATTAGTTAAGTCGGCATATGTGATCATCGTGGGTTTAGTTGCATTATACTGGCGACGACTGCCCCTTTGTTCCATGTATTGATGAGGCTGATGGACGAGATTGATTTAGGTAATTTTTCAGTTGTAATTACATTTGGTTATTGATAGTAATTTATACACAATTTTGAATTCCCGAAGGTGCATGATTGTATGGTCCAAGTGGGAGATTGTTGGGTTGTGGACCACACAATATGTAGGGATATAAGGACTTATGTGCATAAGTTGTGTAGACGTACACAACTAATGTTTATAATTGTGTTTATCTTATTATATTCAAGTTTTGAATGGACCCAAATTGTGATCTAATTCAAGTTTGAATTTGGTCCTAATTATCTAATTTTAAATGTGTGGATATACATATTAATCATATGTTGTGTAGAATTCTCGAGGGCGAAAATTGTCAAATCTATGATGGGCGGACTTGTAATTAGCCCCATAAAGTTTTTCTTATAAATAGGGTGTGGTCCCTGACTGAGCACGCACCGATCTAAGATTCAGAATTAGGTTTTTTGAATTAGGGTTCCCATCTCCTCTCTCTGCGTGTGATCAGTGAGAAGAACCACAAGACCCAATCACTTCCATCATAATCAATGGATTCAAGTGCATGTACGCTTCCGCCACTTTCTTTGTTCCTAAGCAATCTCCAAGCAAGAAGATCCAGGGTTATACATTAGGGTTTATACCCATTAGATCCATCAGCAAAGTCTGGCCATCATCAGGCAAGCTCACATTTGACATCTGGAAAAATTTATCTCGCTCACCAACGTAACCTGAGCTCGTGTTATCACAGGACTGCAATGGTGTGTCCCGGACACAGCCCCCACTGTAGTCACTCAAAGCCCAGACTATTGGTGACCTGCTGGTCGAAAACCCTCGACGCACCGTGACTCGAGGGCGATTTACGCTCGTGCAGCCTACCGAAAGGGCCACATAATGCAGTGACGTCACACTGAGCTTCGGGCACGGCGAAGAATGGATTCCATCGTTGGGTGGACTCCTCCCACAACACCGCCTTCAACTGTCCTGTGACATCCATCACAAAGTCCAGGATCACATGGGACCTAGAGTTGTTATTGAGGTTGAAGGAGCAGTAGAACTCTTCAGAGTTAGCATCACATGTAACGTTAACCATGGTGGCTGACGACCTCACTGGCACTTCCTTGCTGAATGTACGGCCATTCCAGGGCCCTGAAGTCCAGTAGGGCTTGCTCATGTTCCAGAGGAGTACGGACTGGTTATTCTCCTGTAACCCGCTGGAGAATAATCCTGGAGCTGGGTCCTGAGAGTTCTTCCATGAAATCAATCTCTTGCTTACTTTAGTTACCTTATTGAAAATGGACTTGCTTCCAGGAAGATTAATATGAGTTGGGTTGTCGAAACTCTGCCAGAAGATGTTAGCAGAGTTGTCAGCATCTCTCAGGACAAGGTTCCCGTTGTCTTGGAGGACAGCAACTGTGGAAGAATTGGAGGGGATGGTGGTGTTGGTGGACCATATGAGGGACTTGGATTGGTCAAGCAGAGCCAAGTTTCCGTCTGGGGAGATATGAAGCAGAGACTTGGTGATGTCTGAGACTGGGGTGGCTCTGTTGGCCACCCAGACAGGGGTCAGCTCTGAGACTTTTTTGTACCATATGCCGATGTAGAATTTGCTAGATGATTCATCTTTAGTGAAGAAACCAAGCACAAAGTTTCCACCTACAGAGAAGAGCTTCTGGTCACCAGAGAGGGATTGGTTGCTAGTGATGGAGTCTGATGCATGGGCGACACAGATGTCTAGAGAAATGAGGAACAACTTGAGAACAAGGATTGCACTTGTTGAAGCAATGATTTCTGGTTTGCATAAAATACAGGAAGAGATGAGGGTAGGAGGAGCAGGGGAGAGCCTTTGTTTTTTAATTAAAAAATCAATGAGGATCAAAATTTTCGTCTGGTAGGTCTTACGGAGGGCCCACTTTCAATTAGCGTACAATTTTCGGCTCTATATTATTTCTTCCTGTTCACATGTTACATTTTTGTTTGTTTACGAATAAAAAAACAAAGGTACGTTTATCACCTATTTATCAAGGAATAAAAAATTGAATCCACAACTTTTTCGTTAGCAAATAAACAAAATACAATTCTTGTGAGAGTGATATATTTTAGGTATAATATCCTAGTTGGTCATTCTACTTTTCTCTCTTCTCTTTTGGTCCCTCTACTGATAAATGCTCCCAACTAGTCCCTCTACTTTTGAAAATGTGCCCACTTAGTTAAAAATGCTCCCAACTAGTCCCTCTACTTTTAGAAATGTGCCCGCTTAGTCCCTCTAGATGGGCACATTTTTTAAAATAGAGGGACTGATTGGGAGCATTTTTAACTAAGTGGGCATATTTTCAAAAGTAGAGGGACTAGTCAGGAGCATTTCTGAGTAGAGGGACCAAAAGAGAAGAGAGAAAAGTACATGGACTATTTTGGTGATTATACCTATATTTTAATACTGTTACGCCCCGAATCCGACTCACCAGGCCCAGTACACTGACAAACGGCCACACACTAACCAAGCCTAGGCCTAGTAGGCATGCAAAGCCTCAAAACCTGTTCTCAATAAAACACAAAATATCTAACAGAGAGCGAAACTAGAAACGAGAATAGAGCTCGATACTAAAAGAACAAACTAAATGTTTGCATAGTCAAAACAAGTTATTTAAATAAAACCTATGCCCACAACAAACGGGACTTAGTACATGCTAATAAGATTGACGGTGGCCCAACGATCCCTGCTAAGCTATCCGTCACTGACCTCTACTCCTGATCTGAAAAAAAAATATCAACAAAATTTATGATCACATGCAATAAGCACCCACTAAAAATATAGGGATCATTTATCAAAATCATAATTTAACAATTTGCAAAACCAACAACACAAATTTAATTCACATAACATAGATGTCAAAAATTAAGCATATAGGTCCCCCAAACAACTATTGCCAAAACAAAATCACAAAATTCATATATTTACCCTCGGTGACCCAAGACAAAATTATCAAAAACCATATTTTTACCCTCGGTGACACGAGCCAAAATTATCAAAGGCCGATATTCTTCACTGACGACAAGCGGTGGAAAACTATAGTTTCTATAACAAAATACATGTCGACACGGTCAATGTTTAACCCCCAGTGACAGGGTTATTGCAAAGTTATTTGGAGACTAGTTTTTATGTCAAAATAGTTTATGTTCACAAACAATAAACTAATCGGGCAAATTACAAGAAATTTACAGTAATGTGATCCCATTTTTATCATATCAAAATAAACCAGTTAATGGATTACAAGCATAAACAGATAATGAAAACAATAATATTCGTTAATAAAAAATTAAATAAAATACCTGAAATTCAAAATAAATAAATAATCTGAATTTAAATACATGAACTATTTATAAATTAATTAAATATCCGAAATTCGGAAATTAAAAAACTGCATTTGATGAAATGAATAAAAAATCCAGATTTTAAATAAAATATCACAAATTCAAAAGTCAAATACTCTGAATATGAACAAACGAATGAAACTCAGGAATTAAATGAATTATTTGAAAATTCAAAGTTTTTAAAAGAATCAGATTTGCTTTGATAGTTGGAAATCCGAGTTTAAATAGGGTATATAATAATTCAAAATTTAAGTAAACCATCTTCTAAACAGTTCCAGAACTTTTAGTTTAAAACGTTTTTAATTAAAAAAAAAATTTAAGTACTTTACTGTTAAGTCCGAAATTAATAACACTAACAGTAATCAAACTTTACATAACAAATAATTGAAATGATTAAATTTTCAAGTTTAACTAGTGCTAAAGGATGTATATACATAGTACAATTTATATGTGGTTACTTACCTGATATTCGCTAAATCCCCAAAAATCCAAATTGACTCCCACTTAACTCTCTACAAAAGAACCTATAGACATAAAATCAGTTCAATAACCCTAATTTTACAAGTTAACTAGGATTCTTGGATTTCAAGTATAACACCTATTCTTATAAAGGATCAAGAAATAAATATTATTGAATAACATAAGACCTCAATTAAAACACTGCACCTCCTAACCCAAACAACAAGAAGATAATTAAATTGCTAAAACATTGCTAATTAGCCATTGAAGGATAAAATATACGTCTACATGCACAACAACATCCATATATACATGTGTACACAACACACACACATCCATCAAAAGTGAAAGTTGGGATTGCTAACACCATTAAAAAAAAATATGCTTTGATAGTCATCAGATCCGTACTAACATAATGACCTACCAATCTAATGAAACAATACTATATAACTTAAAGCACTTACATATACATCAACCTAGCCTCCAAGAAATTAACGATTTATAAAAATAAAATAAAATAAAATAAAATAAAATAAAACATGACCAGGACGAAACATGGAGAAGTAAAGCTTGCATGAATTCACTGCACCACGCGTGCAACACAAGCAAGTTTAACATTCTAGTAACATGCTTTCAACACCACTAGCATTAAAAACTATAAAGCCATATTTAACAGAAGAACTTAAAAGAACAAGAAGAACCTACATACAGCACCCTGGATCCTCGTTTGACAATCGGGACCAGGAGAACCTCTCGATTCCGCCACAACAATGCTATAGAAATGATAGGGAGAAGACTGCGACATTATCCCTTTTATTAAAATTTAAAAGATCGCACAGGTGGGAGGTTGCCTAAAACGTGAGTGGATGGTTATAAAAGGATAAGATAAATTTTTAAGAGAAACTAATTAAATTAAATTTAAAAATAAACAGGAAGATAAAAGAGTGGGGTCCACAAATACAATTTATTTGAGAAAATATATATTTATATTATTGTTAAATACATTATTTTTGTCCACTTAATTTATTGGTAGCATAAGATCCTTATATAGAGATTTTGTATTCATGTCAAGGAGATGTGTTTGTGTAAGGATATAGACATGGTTGAGGTATTGATCAATATGTTTGTCTTTTTTAGTTTAATTTCTGTTGAGTGAGTTATTGAACTTCTTTTAGTTTTTGTTTTGTTTCTGTGTGATGCTTCTTTGAGTGATCTGGTGTTCTTGGTCATTTTGTTTTGTTTTGCTTTCTTTGCTGTGCCCTGTTGTTGTTCTTTCTCTTTTTTTTTAGTAAATTAGTTACTTTGTAGCATTTTTTCTTAAAGAAAAAAAAAAGGTGTGGATCACTACAAAAGTAAAACACAACATGTTTGTCTTTCCTGTTACTTTTTATTTTGGTATAATTGCCATATAAGTCCCTGTAATTGTGTACTTTCTGCCTTTTTAGTCTTTGTAATACTTTTAGGTACATTTAAGTCCTTATATTTGATCGAGTTGAGACTTTTGAGTCTGAGGCGTAGATGGCGTTATCTTCGCCGTTTCTTTTGAGCTGGCATGGTTTTAAATATTTGCTGTTATGTACAATTAAGTCCTTGTATTTGATCGAGTTGGGACTTTTTAGTCCCCTATTTCGTAATAAAAAAAAGTTACATTTGCAGTTAGGTCCAATTAAGTCCTCATATTTGATCGATTTGAGACTTTTTAGTCCCCCAATTTCATAATAAAAAAAGTCACGTCGGCTCAAAAGAAACGGCAAAGTTAACGCCATCTATGCCGCGGACTAGAAAGTCTCAACTCGATCAAATATGAGGACTTAAATGTACCTAAAAGTATTACAAGGACTAAAAGGGCAGAAAGTACACAATTACAGGGACTTGTATGGAAATTAAACTTTTTATTTTTAATTGAAGTGGTTTATCCACCTTTTTTTTTAAAAAAAAAACAATGTGAAATACCTAAAGGATTAAGGCCCTAGGACGAAACTAAAGAGAAGAGACGCTAGCTTGTGCCTTGATCGGAAACTTTTTTGCCGGTATCGTTGACTTTATACCTATACATGTTTTTTTTTCGTACTTTGTCTACTTGATTATATATATATATTATATTGTTTTGATGGTGCCAAAAATACATAGAAATCGCTCTCAAGAATAAAATTTTAGGTTGCTTGCATTTCCAGCTAATCACCTTCTTTCCATTCTTGAAGTCCACTTAACTCCCCGTCTCCATCCCTTAAAGACAAGGAGATGCATGACCAAGTAGCATTTAGAATTAGAAACAGTCAGAGAGAGTGGAATAGACTTTTTTCCCCACCAAAATTTATTTATTTATTTATTTGATAAAGTGGATCAACCACATACAGTAATAAGTCCCCCAAAAAAATCTTTGGATTCCTTAATTATTTGATTGGAAATTTTTAAAAAAAGATAAACTACAATTTATTAAGAGGAAAAAAAAACAAAAATCACAGTCTTAGAATAGAGTGAGTTCAAAGTAACAGTATACGTGGAACGATTTCTAATTTATTTATTTATAATTTTTTTAAAAAAAGTGGATAAACCACTAATTCATTACGAAAAGAACAAAAACAAGAGTACAAAGAGAGAAACAACAAAAAAAAAAATACAAACAAGGAGAAAAGTGATCCCGTCACCAGAGGTGAAGGTCAGGAGTAAGAAAACAGAAAAGAGGAAACAAAAGGGAGAGGGGGTGGGGCATCATCATCATCCAAGGAGAGAATGATGAGAAGCTGGTAGGTTAGATTATTAGGGCGCCATCCAGAGTGATTTTGTCTGGCTCACTTGTCGGGGCTGGTAGAGAAGGTCTGTCCATAATCTAAGGTCCCGCGAAGACCAGATTGCGTTTAATCACTGGGATTGACTCCTCGAGAAGAGATTTAGCTGGGATCGACTCTTCAAGAAAGTCTGAAGCAGTAAAGGAGAACATGCGCCTATTTCGTTCGGCCTAGATGGCCCGACAAATGGTGCGAGAAAGGAGATGGTCCAAGTGTTTATATAGAAAGCAGAAACCCTTTCATGCCCCAAGAGATCCAAGTATCCACAATGGCAACACCAAAGAGCACAGCAAAGTGGGACCAAATTTGAGAAGAAAAAGTGCAGTTGAACAAGATGGGTTCAGAGTCTTCTTCTGCAAAATGGCAGAGGACACATGTGATAGTAGAATTCCTGTTACACTTCCGCTTACCCAAGATTGCCTGAGATAGAATTTTGTTGTGTAGTGGCAACCAAAAGAAGGCTTTCCCCTTAAGTGGGCAATGGCCCTTCCAGAGGGTTTTACCAAAGGCGTAGTGCAATCCACTATCATTAAAGACCGAGTAGAAAGATTTGACCGAGAAACCCTTGTTATCCCATCTCCAAGCTAAAGAGTCACTGCCCTAGGCAAGCCCCTTAGGCAAGATAAGGCGAAGAGGAAAGAGCTCGGTGAAGTTCGGATCTAGCGCTAAGAGAGAAATTTGCAACCGAGCAGAGGGGTTCTCTTGAACGGGAGAAAGATTGAACCATGTGTCCTTGGGAGTGGAGTCACTGGACCATCGGTCTAACTAGAAAGAAGTGTTAGACCCATCTTTACCAAAGGTGGTAGTGCTAGTAAAGAAAGCCGCTCTACATTTAAGAAGACCTAGCTAAAAGTAAGATTTTTTCTTCGGAATGGTGTGGAATATATGGATTTGTCCACTGATAGAAGCATAATCTAAGATGTTATTTGTAATTTTTTTTAAAGTAACTGTAATGACATTGGAGGTTGGCAAAAAGAATTTTTTTTTTTGGACAAAGAGCCAAAGCTCAACAAAAACAAAAGCCTAGAAGAAAAAATGAAGACTCCGGCAGAGGTCTTCGAGCCAACGGGGACGATCCAAGCCCTGATCGAAAAGAGATAAATGCGGGTTTGAACGACTCAAAGTTTGCAAGAGCATCTCGCGATCAAAGTTGTCTCGAACGGGGTATAGATTTGAACCGAACAAGGGAAGTTGAGAAGCTTGATCTTGAGACTCGCCAATAGCAAAGGTTGAAAGCGCCCACGCCACACAACTGTCAAGTGTTTGAGTAAGCCGTAGATACCGGGCAATCACAGAAAATTCTATTAGGGAGCCAATTTTTAGAGATGCAATGGTCAAGCTCAAAATGGATAGCCGCAATCTCAGCGGAAAATGGAGAATCCGAGCAACTGCCCACAGATCCTGCAAGCAAGACTTGGCCAGAGCTGGTTACAGCAATAAAGCCCAAGCCACAACTCACAGAAGAACTAGACCAAGATGCATCTGTGAAAAGATTAATAGATCTCCAAGGGGTAAAAGATAAAGAGGGGAAAGAAAACTCCCTGAAATCTTTGCCAACAGATTTTAAGAAATCCTGACAGAGGCGCCAAGCTCGCGAGTAAATGGTATGGAATTTGGGTTGCCAATTTTTAAAGATAAGATTACAACGATCTTTCCAAATAATCCAAGCAATAGTGGCAATAAGAGCTTTGAAAAAATCATCAGAAATCATAGAGCTAATTCTCGAAGTGAGCCAGTTACCCGAACAAAAACCAGAGATAATAATTGGATCCAAATTGAAAGAAGCACAGAGAGACTCCCAGATGGGAAAAATTTTACAGCAGTTCCAAATAATATGAGAAGCCGTCTCAGGAGCCATACCACAGAATGGACACAGAGAAGGAGGACCAATATTAAGATTATAAAGATAATCACCAGAAGAGAGTTTGCCGTGACCAAGCTTCCAAATAAAGGTCTTAGTGCGAGGCAAAATACAAAGTTTCCAAATGCAGTTCCAGCCCGACCAAGGGCTAATATCAGAAGAGATCAAACAGTCATAAACAGTAGCAGCAACTGAGGAAAAATGGGAGGAGGGCCCCCAAACCCAGTGGTTATGGGAATTAAGATCAAGCCTGATGGAATTGATCCAATCCCAGTCTAGGTTGAGGCCAAAGATGTTGTGAAAAAGGGAAGTATTAAGGCCGTCCACCAAAAAAGAGGTCCGAAAAATGCAAATTATCAAAATTAAAGTCCATGTTAAGATAAGTTGGTTTAAACAAGATAGGAAGGTCCAACAGACAAGGATCCCTCAACAAGTCCAAATCATTAGGATTAGCTCTAAGGATACGAAGATGCATTTTTAAACACTGAGCAGAACGAGAAATTGATTTAAAAAACCAAGAAGATTTAGAAGGAGAGACAACAGACCAAGGATGCCAATTTGAATATTTGTGTTTGAAAATATCCACCCAGATCTTTGAATTAGAATTTAAAATAGCAAAAATGTTCTTGGCCATAAGAGAGTGCCGAACAAGCCTAAGGTTTCTGAGACCAAGCCTCCCCTCAGATTTTTTAAGTGTAGTAACCGACCAACCAATAGGGTGAAAGCTACGAACATTGCTGCCATTACTCCAGAGAAAGGTTCGGGCAAGTTTAGAGATCTGATCGAGAGTTGAATCCGGGAGGTGCATTACCGAGAGAAAGTAGTTAGGAAGAGAGAAAATACAACTGTTGAGAAGAGTGACTCTACCAGCAGTAGAGAGCGAAGCATGGTTCCAGGAAGAGATGCTCTTTTGGACTTTGGAAATGAGAGAATTGAAAGAGAGGACAGGTAATCTGGTGGGAGAAATGGGGATGCTCAGGTAGTTAAGAGGAAAAGACCCTTTAATAAAACCCAGGATGGTAGAGATGGAGTTGTTGCACCAAGAAGGAAAATAGACTGCAGATTTAGAAGGATTGGGTCTTTGACCAGTGATGGAGTGATAGAGATTGAGGCACATCGCATGCTTCGAGCCGACTTCACGGGTCTGTCGTGGTAACTGGAAGGAGATCATCAGCAAACATCAGATGGTTAAAATCATGGGTAAGAGAGGGGTAAAAACCTGAGACAAGAGAGAGGGTAAGAGCTTTGTTGAGAATGGCTGACGGGTTCTGGGTAACTAGGAGAAAAAGAAGGGGGGAGATGGGGTCTCCCTGCCTTAATCCTCTACTACTAGTTATCCAGTGGAGAGCTACGACCATTAATAAGAAAAAGAGAAAGAAGCAGAGGAGAAACAAACACGGATCCACTAATCCAAATATCCGTAAAACGATTCTCGGAGGGTAGCAATGATCGCATTCCATTCAACAAAGATCAAAGGCTTTTTTTCAATATCAATTTTAATGATCATCCTAGGAGGGCAGGTACTCAAATTCAATAGAATGGACAATCTCATGGGCCGCAATGGCATTATCGTAAGAGCCACAACCGGAGAGGAATCCTGCTTGCTCGGGGACTCGATAAGCTTATGCAAGACCGTTTTGAGGCGATTAGCGAGAATTTTAGAGAGAACTTTGTAACAAACATTGCAGAGAGATATAGGACGAAAAATCGAGATGTAAGATCGGGTTATCTTTCTTAGGGATAAGAGCAATAAAAAGTTTTTACCCCAAGAAGGAGGAAGAGAGGAGGTAAGGAAAAAAAATGAGAAATCGCATTAAAGAGATGGTCACCAAGAATATTCCAAGAAAAATGTAGGACTCAACGTTAAGGCTATCCCGGACTCGTGACTCTTTCCACGAGGCAAGGAAACGAGAGTTTGATAGACTTCTTTTAGAGATCGGTCTAATTAAAAGCCGCCTCTCCTCATCCTCCGTAATGCAAGTCGTCCGGGATGGCATTAAAGAAGGCCTCACATTGGAAGAAGACGAAGAATGCCGTAGATTTTTGAAAAAATCCAGAAAACATGCTCAATCGCAGAGTGATCGGAAACGATAGTACCTGAGGAGTTTTTGATAGCATGAACCTTGTTTTTGTGACGACGAATTTTGACTGAAGTGTGAAAAAACCTGGAATTACGGTCGCAATCCGACATCCAAAGCATCTTTTCCCGTTGACCCCAGTAAATAGAGTTTTGACGCAGAAGCACAGAATGTCGGTTATTCAGAGCTTGAAGCCAAGTATGAAGCCAAGGGTCGTCAGAGCGGACAAAAGCCTCCTCGATTTTTTGAATCTCAACTTCGATGTTTCTAATTTCCAGATCAAGAGGGTGAACACCGGAGGATTTCCACCTGAAAAGGTTTTTCTTAGTAAGAGAAATAGAATTAGTAAAGGAGCGTAAAGGGTTAGAGTCAGAGAGAGAAGACCAAGCCCGTAAAACAGAATCATGGCAACCAACATAATCCAACCAAAAATTTTCAAAACGGAAGAGTTTTTTGGGTTGAGAGGAAGAGTTAGAAAAAACTGAGAGAAAGATAGGAGAATGATCAGAGACAGAACGAGGGAGATGCTTATTGGAGAAGTTATTGAGGTGGTGACCCACTGGGTTTGCAAGATATCTCGTCTCAGACGAGCCCAGCGCCTAGAAAGACCAGGATGACCATTGCACCAGGTAAAACTAGGGCCAACAAAGCCAAGGTCAATAAGGTTATTATTAACAATAAAGGAGGAGAAGCGGGAAGCTTTAGAGGAATAGTTGCGAAAAGAACCACCACTGTGCTCATTTGAGGAGATGATAGCGTTAAAATCCCCAGTAAGGAGCCAGGGTAAGTTGAGGGAAGACATACCAGATAGTTTGAGCCAAGTAGTGTTTTGAAGGGATAATACCTGAGCGTTGTAGATCACAGAGAGGATCCAGTGGATGTTGTTCGAGGAAATTACCAAACTAAGCACAGATCTTGAGTTGGCCAACGGAGTAACAACACCAAAATCAAGTCTCCAGAGAACGATGATACCCCCTGAGAGACCAATCGAAGGGATGACCGCCCAATCCCAAAGCTTAGAGAGGGATTTACAGAAGCGATGGATACGATCAATGTCCGTTTTAGTTTCAACAAGACAGAGGAGGCTAGGCTTGAGTCTACGAATGACATCGTGGATACGATCCTGAGTTTTCTTGTTTGAGAGACCCCTACAATTCCAAGTAAAAATATTAAGATCCATGGAAAACAGAAGGGTGAGAGAGAGTTAAGGGTTAGGGTTTCGCTTCCCTTTCTTTGAACGAGAAGACCCACGGGAAGGGTCTCTTCTGGCTAAAGCTTCAAGTTTAATATCCTTTTGAAAATGACCAAGGATCATATTGTCATTAGGTTCCATAATAGTATCAGAATAGTCAGAATCCGAAGGAGAGGAGGCCTCCAGGGGAAGGTCTCCAGGTTGTTCCGAAGAGAGGACATTTGCCACCTTATTGACAGCGAAGAGATGACAATCAACAGGATCCATCTTGTTCGCCGAAGGGGGGAGAAGGGGAACTGAGGAGATGAGAAGAGGAAGTTGAGAAGGACCAGGGTCGTGAGAAGTGGAGGCTATGGAGGAGCCAACGTTCACATTTCCCAACGGTCCATTTTCTCGGAGACCAAGAGAGGGATTCTCCTCGGGATGAAGCTGGGAGATGGGATGAGACTCCCCAATGCGTGTGTCAGAAGGAATAGAAGGTGGGATGTCAGAGAGTGAGGAGGGGGTGGTAGGGTCCCAAGGCAGCAGAGGAACGTTGGGCAGAGTGATAGGGTCAGCGGAACCGACCTCCAAATCAAAAGGAGTTTTGAAAGAAGATTGACGTCCACCACGAAGAGAACGCCCGCCACGTGTCGTATGCATGCGAGACAACCCTCCATCTGGAGCCGAAGGCTGGCATGCAAGGGGACACGTGTCAGTCGTGGACAGGGGAAACCTCAAAGAGGTCTTAGGGTTTGGAGCATCGCCAAGTAAGCCGTGCCGGTCACCGGAGCGGACGCCAGAAATAGCGCCTCCCCGCCCACGACCCCGAGCTCGGGAGCTTTTGTTACGTGGGATCAACCAGGGACCAAAGTCTCGATCAGGAACATCGATAATCGGCGAAGGTGAGAACCGGTCGGCATGGCTTACCACTGGCTCCTTTCCAACCCCATCAATCTGCATGTCGGGAGAGTCGCTCACCGGCCCTTGAACCGATGGTTCAGGTGGCAGGCGATCTTCCGACCGCAGAGGGACATTGGAGAAAGAACAATGGGCCTCACCATGACCGATTCTACCACACCTATAGCAAAACACAGGCAGTTTTTCATAGACCGAAGGTTTGAGAAAAAGAGGAGAGAAGATAAGAAAGATAGGAAGAAGGGGAATTACTACTCTCCCCTTTTCTGTCATTCAACTTCAGGCTATAAAGCCATACACTGATAACAAGGCTAGTCCCACTGGACAACTCCCTTTCCACTAACTTGTTATTTGAATATAATCTAAGATGTTAATTTTTCCAAAAACAAATGTAAGATGTGAAAATTAATGGGTTATTTTAACAAATTGTTAAAATTGTGATTTATCTATTTTATTAAAAAAATTAAAAGATATTTTTTGGTTAAAATTTTGATAAATTGTGTGATTTATCTATTTTTATGAAAATAAAATAAATTTTATCTATTCCCAAATAAAAATTTTATCTCTAATTTTGTATTAATTAAAACAGGATTAACACTATTTTAATTAAGAATATATTGAGCAATATCGATAAGCTAATCTTCATTAAAGATGCGGATAATTATACAAAATAAAATATTTAGACAATTTTACTTAAGCTATGTTAATTTTTTTTTACATATATCCGGCAAAGATTTATAAATAATTTTAAATAATTATTTTCCTATTTGCTTTTATTAATCTATCAAAATATTTTTTTATCACATGATGATATAGTATTATATTTAATAATTAAAAAACTCTAATTAATTAAAAATATGTTTTCAATTTGAAATATTTCTTAATTATTATTACTTAAAAGGTATGATTGAAATTTTATATAGAAGTATTTTAACTGTTTAAATAAAAAATAAGATATTTGTTCACCCACAGTAGTGTAAGATTTTTTCCCAAAAAATACTTATCAAGAAATGAATTCTCAACCCACAACAAAAGTAATTAAAAAAATCATATGTCAAAGTTTCTGTTTGTCAGGCAATAATTTAGCTGTAAAGACATATTTGTCAAAACCGCAATAGTCAAGTGATTAATAGATTTCACTTTTTTTAAAATTATACGGATAAACTACATATTTATTATAGGAAAATATACGGTACACATTTCACTCTTATGCAAGAGATCGAAAGCTCTTTTGTAGTTTTTTTTTTGTTGATAAAAGTAGATAAACCACTGGTTTATTAAAAATAGAGAAAACAGTACAAAGATGAAGAAACTCTCACCAGAAGTGAGGAAGAACAGAAAACATAATATAAAACTGGAACAAAGAGGAAGATAATAATCTAATCAGGCGAAAGGCACCGTCTGACGACTCAGGCCTGACTAGAAGAGCGGGAGGGTCAACTATTCCTGTGGAGTAATGTGGTCTGTCTCGCCAGTAGAATTTGAGGTCCTTGCGTTGAAAAAGTCAAGAGAACGCTTGATTTTCTGGGAGGCTTCATTAAGGGTTTGCTGGTGCCTGTCAGCTGCAATTGAAAACCAGGAGAGAATCGTATTAGCAGTTTTAAAAATGATATTTAACGGGGGCAACGCAGTCAGTTGAAAAATACGGGAATTCCTTTCGAGCCAAATATTCCACAATATTGCGCGGGAGATAAGGTCCCAGAGAGTTCGAAGATGAGGAGCGAGGGAAGGGATCCAGGATGTCCACAGAAGGGGAATGGTCTGTGGGAGAGGAGTAGGGTCTAGGGAATGAGCAAAAAATGCCCAAATTCGCTTTGAGTATGCACAGTCAATGAATAGATGTTGAAGATTCTCAGAGGCATTATGACAAAGGAGTAGTGGGAAATACAACCCTTTTTGAAAAGGTTGGATAAGGTGAGGATTTTGTCCTCTCCAGCAAGCCAGCAGAAAAGAGTGATTTTGCTAGGGCTGCGAGTCTTCCAGAATAGGGGGTACAGTGGACTGCGGGTTCCACCATCAATAAGGAATTTATAGAAAGATTTGACTGTGAAGATGCCATCTTTTTCCAGTGTCTAAGAATAAGTGTCACTCTGTGCGTGAGAGCAATCGGGAATAATAACTATGAGTGGAGTTAATAAGTCTGGCGTGGCTGAATGGAAGATTTGCTCAGTGAGATTAAGATTCTGGGAAAACTGCCTAACGGTGATCCAAGGTTCCTTACAGTCATTGAAGAGGTCAAGCCAACGGTCCTTAAGTAGGATTCCATTATACCAGCGGTCAAACCAAAGGGATGTGTTGGAGCCACTTTTGATAAGATTCGAGATACAAGAGCGAAAGGGAGAGAGAGGGAGAGAGAGAGAGAGAGAGAGGCTCTTTTGTAGTTACAACAATAGTTTTTTTTTGTTTGTCCTTCTCTATTTTGTGACCATCATCATGTTTGATTGTATCTGAATAATATATTTTAAGTGATTTATTTTTTTTAAGAAATCATATCAAACTTAGAAAATTAATAATGTAATAAAAGGAGTGTTTTACATATAATTTAAAAAAAAAACCCTTTTTTACTTTTTATTATTATTTTCTATTTGTAATGTCTAGGTGTGCATCTATGAGCCCCATCCCAGTTTAATCCTAGCCATTGATGTTATATTTAATCATAGGCATTAATTTTATATTTTCAATTTTTTTGAAACCCTAACCACCTCTTCGTCTCCTTCCGATTTATGTTGCCATTTAGGGAAAGTGAGACCTAGCCTCATCTTTCTCTTCTTGTTTGCGTGTGGTGTCAACGGCGATGACGAGAGAAGGGTCTCATAATCATTAAGGGTTGTTTCACTTTTATTGTTGAGTTAAGCATCCTCATTCTTTGATTTTTGGCCAAATTGTAGAATTTTCATTGCTTTTGACATTGTAGATTGAGATATATATATATATATATATATATATATATTTCATATTTGAAAGGGATACGTCTGAATTACAAGCTTGCAAAAAAAAATTGGTGATTCAATTGAATGCTATAAATATAGTAGTTCTATAAATTATGTGAATTTCTGATATGTCATAATTTTAGGTGTCTATTTTTACTATTATCTTGAAATTTGTGATTTGGAAAAGTATTTGTGAAGTTATGAGGGTTTAAGTAGAGTAAATATTTCAAGTGAGTACCTAAGGTTGGCTTTATATCAGTTTGAGCACTAACTTTCAATTTGTATCAAAATGAGCACCAAATTTTAATTTCATTTCTATGGAGGGATAATTGGGGGATTTCCGGTGGATTTTTGGTGATGTGGACCCCGAAAAACTTGCGTAGATGCCCTAAGTCCATGTTATCGGCTCACCAACTTAGCCACTTAACCAATGTGACTTTTCTTTTTCCACGTAGGATGTATAATAGTTGACGTGTACATCCTACGTGGACAAAAAAACACCACATTGGTTAAGTAGCTGAGCCGGCGAGTTGGCGACGTGGACCCAGGGCATCCACGCAAGCTTTTCAGCGTCCACATCACCAAAAATCCACCAGAAATCCGCAATTACCCTGTCAGAGAAATGAAATTAAAACTTGGTATTCATTTTGATACAAATTGAAAATTAATGCTCAAACTGATATAAGGCCAAACTTAGGTACTCACTGGAAAAATTTACCCGGTTTAAGTACTCAATGATCATGTTGGAAAGGAGTAGGTAATTATTATTGTACCCTTGCAAGGATCAATATTTGAGAGTGTATAATAATAGCTTGAACTTTTTGCATTTGTACCCTTCTAAAAATTTCACTTTATAATACTATTGCTTATTAATCTCTTAAACTTTATAGCATCATCAGATATTGTTATTGAAACTAATAGAATCTCTTTCCAAATATAGGACATGCCAAAAGCCTTGATTTTGTGTAAGATTTGAGAGTATTTTTGTGCGTTAATCAGGTAAGTAACACCACATATAAATATGTATATATGTATATGCAAACTTTTTGGTTATCGACAATTATTTAATTATTTTAGTTTTGTTTTAAAATATCATATACTATCGTAATGTTTTGGGTTTTGAATTTAATGCCAATTTTTGTTCATTGCATTCAGAAATTATAAATTTTTATTCATGTATTTACTTATTCAGTTATCTGATTAATTATATTCAAAATTATTTATTTGATTAATTATTAGCTTATTAGCTATGCTAATTTAATTATTTATTCATTGATTTTGTTTTATTAATTAAATTATATAAATATTAATTAATTAATTATTGATTTAACAAGTGTATTATTTTTTGAATAATTAACTGGATTATTTAGCTATGAAGAAATGGGATCATGCATTGTTTGCACAAAAAAATTATCCTACAAATCTTGTTTTGCAAATCCTAACCTACCTGAAATTCTGTCTGAAATCTTGAAATTATGTTTTGTTTTTAGATAACAAAGTTATTTTGATATAAATACGTTTAGTCTCCATTTAACTAGGTACTAACTCTGTCACTAGGGGTTAAACATTGTCCATTTCGACATTAAACTTTGACTCTATTAAAAAACTATAGTTTCGCATGGTTCCGTCGATGAAGAATAATGGTCTCTGATATTCTGGCTCTGGTTACCGACGGTAAACAAATGGTCTTTGATATTTTGTTTTGGCTATAGTCATTTGGAGATATATATTTTTGTATGTTATTAAATTGTATTTTGTTGAACCACTTTGGTTTTATGAACTATAGTTTGGATAAATATTTTTGCGATATGATATGATATGATCAGTTTCTGTTTTTTTTTAAATTCTTAAAATTGCACATTATCCCAATATTTTTGGTAGGTTACTTACTGGGCTGTAAGTTTATAATTTGATTGTTAATTTTTTCAGATGAGGAGTGAATAGTTTGGCGGGCATTGTGAGCTTGTGATCCTTCTTAAATGGGTTGTCGTTATGTCTATATTAGTATGTTAATTTTGTTTTAGGAACCTCTTTGTATATCATACATCATATATTGAGTTTATATTTAAAAGTTATAATTTTGATGTTATATTTGTATTTTGAGAACAGTTCTAAAACCTTAGATGCTTATTGAGTTTAACCCCGTGGGTATGTAGTCATTTGTCGACGCATTGGGGCTGGTGAGCCGAGTTCGGGGCGTGACAGCATCATCCCTGGTGATGCCCTCCTAGTCTCCTTCTGTTTTCTGCTTTTCTCTATTTTTGTTGTGCTTGTCTCTGTTCTCCTTTATTCTATACTCATTTAGTTTTTAATAAATTCGTGGTTTATTCATTTTTATCCCCAAAAAAACCAATTTTCTGCAATAAATCTAACAACATATACCTCCTCCTGGGTATAAAATTCTTAAAAATTGAGCCTACACCCATAAATCAATAATTACATTTAATGAAAATCCACTATATTGAAGGTATAATTAATTTTTTGTATATTACCCAAATTAGTCCCTCTACTTTTCTCTCTCTTCTCTTTTGGTCCATTTACTCCAAAATACTCCCAAGTAGTCCCTCTACTCTTGAAAATGGGCCCAATTAATCTATTTACTTTTAGTCTCTTCCCAACTAGCCCCTCTACTCTTGAAAATACAAGACTAGGTGGGACATTTTTAAGCGTAGAGGGACTGAGTGTGCCATTTTCAAGAGTAGAGGGACTAGTTGAGAGCATTAATGAGTAGAGAGACCAAAAGGGAAGAGAGAAAAGTAGAGGGACTAATTAGGGTATTATATCTTACTTTTTTTTTAAACAAAGTAGATGAACCAATTATTTATATAACAATAAATTAAACAGTAAGAAACCACAAGTATTGGGTTTCCAAAACAACAAGAGTACAAGGGGGAAGGCAAGGGTTTGAATCCTTCCTCTGATAGTACTGTCATGTACTGTTCATGAATTCTAGACTTGATTCAGGGGATTTTTGTAGGAGGTCTGTATGCCATTGTAATTGGTGCACCTCTGTACCTGTTTATCCCTTTGGCAATCTCTTAGGTGAGTGAGACTTATTGCCCTTTTTTTTTTTATATAAAGTGGATAAACCACAAATGTATTAAAAAGAGAGAAAATGCATATAAAAAAATCCACAAAAGCACAAACATAAGGAAAAAAATCCACTTGAGGTGGAGACAAAAAGTGTACAACAAAAATTGGTCATATATATATAGCTCCAACAAAAATTAGAGAATTTTTAAGCAATATTAATACCATCAGGCGCAGCTTAGAGTTCGAGGGACCTCATGAAGTGGGGGGGGAAGATCGTTCCAACCCCAGAGGTTGACCAGGGCGGTGGCGAGGAGTGGCTTATGTTTTATGTGGGTTAGGAGGAGACCCTTTGTTCCTCCATTTTGTTTCTTTCTCGCTTTCTGTTTCCACATCTAATGGATGACTTCTGTACCTTTGGTGCCTTTTCATTAATGCATGTGGTTTATCCACCTTATTAAAAAAACTGACCGGCTGAGACAGATAGACATAACTCTCAGCTTGTTCTTATTCCACACACACGCACACGCACACGCACACACACACACGCACGGTGCCTTTTGGAATTCAGCTTGAATAACAACTCGCTGGAATTTCCAAATTGTGGCTCTGGTCCTCAGGATCTATAACGAGGCCTTGAAGGAAAACAGAGATTGGAGGTACAGTAACTTCAACAAGTCCCTCCAGCATTTGAACAACCATTCCCATTGTTGGTCTTTGATTCTCCATGTCTTGAATACACCAGCAAGCAACTCTGGAACTTGTATTTACCTCTTCCATGTTGGCATTCCCCTCCAATCTTTCATCCAACAAGCAATGAGCCATATTTTCATTCACTTTCATTGCTGCCTCAACAGGGAAATAATGGCTTCCATTCTCCGACCACTTTGCGTTTCTTTTTCCTGATATTATTTCCAAAAGCATCATACCAAAGCTATAAACATCAGCTTTTGGTGTGATTGCTAATCCTAAAATCCATTCCGGTGCCAGATACCCAATGGTTCCTCTCATGCTGGTCAACACATGACTGAACTCCCTGCCAAGCAGCTTTGCAAGACCAAAATCAGCCACTTTTGGGTTGAACTCAGCATCCAAAAGTATGTTTTCTGGTTTGATGTCACAATGGATGATACACTCTCTGCACTTTTCATGGAGATACTCTAATCCTCTGGCAATTCCAAGTGCAATTCGATAACGAGCGGACCAGTCTAAGACGTTATCATTGCTATGAAAGAGATGAGAATCCAGAGAACCATTAGGCATATAATCAAAAACCAGCAACCTTTTAGTACCTTCAACACAGAAACCGCGCAAAGGAACAAGATTAACATGCTGAATGGTTCCAAGGGTGCTCACCTCCGCTCTGAACTGCTTCTCACCTTGACGAAGCCCTTCTAGTTTCTTGACAGCTATAGCAGTTGAATCTAATAACACCCCTTTAAAAACAGAACCGAAACTCCCACTGCCTAGTTTGTGTGAGAAGTTCTTGGTCACACGTTGCAAGTCACTGTACCTGAAGACCACCAAAGCTCCGTTCACTAACCTGAACGCTCTTCTTCTTCTTCTCCTTATTGTTACAGATAGAATGAAGACAACCACCGCAACAACAACAACAACTGCAGCTACGACACCAGCAACAAGCCCAGAAACACTTCCAATCTTATGATGACTTGGAAGCTCAGAAGCAGCAAGACGAATGAAGAGAGTTCCTCCATCTAATCCTTCATATTGTTCTTGGAGATTAAGCAAATCACCATACCATACAGTGCAACCAGCGCCATAAGCGTAGGCAGTGCAAGAGCAGTTATTCAAGCAAGCTAGCATGCATTCATGATCACTACTAACTTGCAAAGCCTGACCGAGATCAGGTAACCTGACACTGGACATCTGGAAAAACTTGTCCTGCTCACTGAAGGAAGCTGAGTTATTGTTGGCACCACAGTGCAACCTTTTGTTCCTGACACACCCTCCACTGTAATCACCCAAACCCCAGTCTTTTGGTGATTTCTGGTTGAAACCCTTCACGCAACTGCACTTCTGCAACGTCTGCTCGTTGCAGCTTCCGAAAGGGCCACAGAATGCAGTGACTTCGCACTGGGCTTCTGGTTCAGACCAGAATTGTATCCATTTTTGGTTGACCTCCTCCCAGATCAGCATCTTAATCTGCCCTTTTACATCCATTATAAGCCTAGATATGGTGCTGTTATCCTTGAGAGTGTAGGAGAAGTAGTTCTCTTCGGAGTTATTAACATAGGTGTAGTCACACATGTAACCCGACGTCATTTCTGGTACTTTGGTAAATGCACGGCCATCCCAGAGGCCTGTGGTCCAATAGGATTTGGACATGTTCCACTGGATTTGGTATTGGCCATCCTTCTTGATCTCCAGGGAGAATAACCCAGGAGCTGGATCCTCAGAGTTCTTCCAAGAAATGAGTCTCTGGCTCACTCCGGTTATTTTATTCAGAGCTATCTTGCCACCAGAAAGCCAAGTATGAGTTGGGTTTTCAATGCTCTGCCAGAAGATGTTGGAAGAGTTGTCAGCGTCTCTCAAGACAAGGTTGCCGTTGTCTAAGAGGACAGCAACTGTAGAAGAATTGGAGGAGATGGTGGCGTTGGTTGACCATACGAGAGAATTAATGGATTGGTCAAGCAGAGCCAAGTTACCGTCTGGGGAGATATGAAGCAGAGACTTGGTGGTATCTGAGACTGGGGTGGCTCTGTTGGCCACCCAGACAGGGGTCAGCTCTGAGACTTTTTTGTACCATATTCCGATGTAGAATTTGGCAGAGGATTCATCTTTAGTGAAGAAACCAAGCACAAAGTTACCACCTACGGAGATGAGCTTCTGCTTACCAGAGATGGATTGGTTGGTGGTGATGGAGTCTGATGCATGGGAGGCACAGATGGATGGAGAGATGAGAAAGAACATGAGAACAATGAATGCACATGCGGGACCCATGGTTTGGAGTTTTTAAGAGAGAAAAGGGATGCGAAGTGGAGAAGGAGAGAGCATGTCATATAAGGATTTTTCTCAAGCTTCCCTAATCTAATTTGCAAAGACTAATTAGGAATTTAGGATATGACTTTTTTTTTTCCTTTGATACTGCAATCAAACAAAAGAAAAAAAAAATGAAATAGAAAAAAAATACACTAACGGTGGAAAGAGGACGCAACCAAACAAAAGAGAAGGTATTGGGTCAAGCAACATTACCACCACGAGGAAGTTTGAAATGGGAATTAGGTCTCCGATTTGAATCGGAGGGCAGTCTAATGAACTTGTAAAGTTGAAACTTCCTTTTGTCATCAAAATTGATTCCCTATGTTTTACTTCTTTTCTATTTCTAGTTTTTTTATAAATTACACTTTTATTCAAGCAACATGATCAAGTACAAGGAAAAAAAAAACAAAGAACTAAATGAAAGATAAAAGAGCTGGCCCTGAACCAAACAAACTAGAAAGACACCACCAGCAGTGATACACTTTCAAAATAATCAAAAGGGAACAAACAAAAAAGTGAAAAACAAAAAGTGGATAAACTACACTTTTCTCTTTCTAGTTACAAGAAATTTTTTATTTTAAAGTGAATAAACCAAAATTGCATTAAAACACAAATAACGTACAGACTAGAGAGAGCAATACGGGGATAAATCAACATGGAAGAAAAAAACAAGAACAACCACAGGAAGTGGTTCGCAAAACCATTGACTCAAAGACCACAAACCAAACCAGGAGCAAAACAGAAAAACTCAAACACTTCCACAGGGAGTGGAGATACCCACTGAAAAACACGCACAAAACAAAAACGACATACGACCCCGGAGATAGCAGACTCCCCAAGTACTACAAGAGAGCTAGCGCAAACGGACTAGCCGGAGGACGCGTCATGGTCATCATTAGGGTTGCACATGAAGTCTTTGAGAAGTCCCCGAGAACTTAATGCACCACCTAATGGTTGAAGATGTCTCCTCCAACTTTGGTCTTTTTGGAAACTGGTGCTACATCAACCCAAGAGAGAACATATGACAAATTTTCAGAAATAAAGAGAATGAAGAAACATAAACACAATTTAAAATGCAGTTATTTCTTTCAATCCAAATTTGCCAAATGATAGCTCCTAGAGAAAAGAGAGCAAGAAAAACGGAGTCAGGGACCCAAATCATTGACCCAATCAATCCAGAGATTAGTCCTAGACATCGAAGCTCTGGAGAAACCAATGACTTGCATAAAAGCAATGCCAAATGGAAGAGGCAATGTTGCATCCAAAAATCAAATGGTCCACTGTCTCAATGTCGAAATGGCAGAGGGAGCAAGTTGTTGTAGGAAGCAAGTTACACCCTTTAGTTACAAGAATTCAAACAAAAAGTATGTATTAATTTTGACGATAATTAAATGGAATGGCAGTGCAGTGAATATATATGAAGATTTAGTTGATTGAAATAATCTTTTTTTTTTTTTGTGCGGACAGGGAGGTTGCCCTTTGTTCCTCCCATTTTGTGTTGTCGTTTTGTGTTTGGTGTGACTTTGTGTTTTATAACCACAACTAGTGGTTGTATCTTTTTTTTTTCTCTTCCCTTCGCTACGTGTTGTAGAACGGGGCTTTTGTGGTGATTTTTGAATCGCTCTTACAGAGGAACCAAACCTTCTTGAGGGTAGTTGGAGGGCAAAGGTGATTGAAATTTTAGTTGTTTGGTCTCATATTGGGATAGCGAAGGGACATTTGAGAAACAATTGGTCAATAATTCTTCCACTGTGTTATAAAGCATGCATGTAGCCTTAAATATTCTAATGCATTCTACTTATATAAAATTGTCAAAAGTTAGGATTTCATTATCCTAGGTGAGTCAGATGAAAATAACAATTTTGCACGAGTAAAGTCATCATAAAAATATTTGACTAAATTTATCAATTCCATCGAGTATTTAAATAAAAAATAAAATCTATGTTGTTAATTACTTCAACGTCTTTTACATGGGTTGACCTCTTTAAAAAAAAATACCCAAAAGTGGAGAATAATGTTTTAATTTAAGTTAATTTAAATTGAACAGTGTCCGTATTTTAGAATTAAAAATTAATATATATCAATCTCGTGGGTGTTGTATGCTTTCTTGTTTAAATTGGAATGGTTTATTCATAAATATCTTGGGATTAAATTGGGCTCTTTTTGAAAAGGTGGATAAACCACTTCAATTAAACCAAAGCGAGTACAACCTCCTCCAACAGAAGAAGAGGACTAAACATCAACCACTAGAAGTGATACATATAACACAAAAAACAAAAAACAACAACAGAAACATAAGAACCACAGGAAAAGAAGGAGAAAGGAGGCCTCCTCGCAACCCTGCAACTCAACAACCCTACTAATAGACCAGATCGTCTACAAAACCGGCGTCTCCTCGGCGAAAGGATCCTCAGAACCCTCCTCAGAACAGGGTCCTAAAAACTCCAGACTTTGACAAACACTCCCCATGGTCTCATCAAGCTTTCACCAAATAAATCCGGAAAAATCCTGAGAGAAGGTTGCACCGTCCACCTCCACGCGACCCAGAGATCGCTCACCAAGGAAGATGGCTCAGGCAGCTTAAACAAATTAACGAAATAGTCCCAAATTCTTCTAGAGTAAGAGCAGTGAAGGAAGAGATGATCCACCGTTTCAATCGTTGAGTGACATAAGACACAAGTAGCAGTAGGCAATTTATTACACTTTCTCCGCACCAAATTCTCCAAGGTGAGGGCCTTATTCTTCCACACGAGGCAGTTAAGAAGGGTAATCTTTTGAGGCGGGTCTTGCCCCAAAAAGAACCTAGCGATGAGGACATTTGACCCCCACCGTCACCTAGAAAATTATAGAAGGATTTTACCGAGAAAAAACCATTACTCGTCAGCATCCAGCTTTTCTTATCACACCTATCCCCCCTAAGCTTCTGCAAATGAACCTTAACCTGTGAGGCACAAGGATTAGCAGAAAACGGCAAACCCTCAAGAAGGAAAGACAACTCCCGAACTGTATCTTTAGGTAGATTATTACGACGAAATTCCTCCGGCCACAAATATCTGGGAGCAATGCCATTAAGCCAACGATCCTTCCAAAAAAGCGTTGTCTCACCCGAGTTGATGCAGTGCCCGATGCACCCTCTAAACGCTGGTAGATAATCAAGAACCCCTTTCCAAATAATTAAAACAAATAAATTGGACTCATTTAATATAAACTACTTTAAAACAAATAATTAAAATAATTAAGTTTAATGCTGAGACCAGTTCGTTGGGTCTAAGCAGGTAAATCAGAGAGATGACCGAGGTTGAATGTGAAGGTCGTACCCATCTGGTCGTTTTTGTCATGTATTTGAAAGCCTTGCCTTTAAACTTCCTAGAAATTTCTAACAAAGTTTAAAATAAAACATTTTTCAAAAGTATGTGATACGTAATGGAAGGACCAAAAATCATTCAAGCCAATTACTCCATATTTTTCTCCAGATCGGGACTCTTTTTATCATTCACCACCAAGAAATAAATCATTCTTTTTGAGTCTGGAACAACCTCTATTTTTACCTTTTTCAGCTCATATATTAATAAAATTATCGAAATGGCTCACAAACCTTTCTTTTGGCTTGACCACTGGCACTCTGGGACCCCTACTCGAAAGATCTTTTGGCGTAACCTTTTTCACAATGCACATCTCCTTGGATAACTATTAGGCAATTTTCCCAACATCTAAATAATCCGGAGATTTTGTTCTCCTCAGACTCTCCTGATATGTTATCATTACTCATGGAAATAATCCCTGACTGTTCCCTTAATCAGGACGACATTACCCTTTGGGCCCCAGACAAAAATGGTATCTTCACAGTTAAATCTTTCTACAAATACCTTATTGACGGTGGATTGAGAAGCCCGCATTACCCACTTTTCTGGAATATTCGTTGCCCTAGCAAAATTTTCTTTTTTGCTGGCTTGCTGGGGAGGACAAAATTCTTACCCTTGCAAATCTGTTCAAAAAAGGGTGTATCACTCTTAATATATCAGATACCTATATCCTCTGTCACAATGCTACCGAAAGCCTGAATCATCTTTTTCTTAACTACGAATTTTCTAAACGCATTTGGGCTTTCTTCTCTCATGCATTAGACTTTAACTCTCTCCCTCAATCGATCTCCTCACTCTAGACCTCCTGGTTGCTTTCTCTTACCCCTCAGCACCATATTCTATGGGATCTCATCTCCCGCTCTATTCTGTGGAATGCCTGGACAGAAAGAAATGCTCGTATATTTCAAATGAAAGCTTTACCGCATTTCAACAATATTTTTAAGTCAGCTAATATGATTCTTTCTTGGTTTCCTACAGCAGCTGATAGGCACCAGCAACCTCTCAATGAAACAACCCAGAAATCAAGCGCTCACTCAACTTCCTCAGCGCTAGAGAATCCACCTCTACTGGCGATCATGACATCGGCACTGCTATGGAGTAGGTGATCCTGCTGTTTGTCTTAGTAGGCCTGAGATGTCAGACGACATCTTCAGTCTTCTAAGCTCCCTTACTTTTGTCTGCTCTTTTTTTAGTGTATTCGTCTTCTTTGTACCTCCTCACCTCTGGTGAGAGATGACTCTTTCTCTGTTCCTATGTTTCTATTTATACTTTGTTGTTTTTTTAATAAATCATGGTTTATCCACATTTAATCAAAAATGGGAGGACCAACTCTACGTGTCCTTGTCTACTTATTTTTTTATTTTAATAAAATTAAACTTAAGTAAATTTAATAAATTAAAAATATCATTAATTAAATCTTTTAAATTTAATTGTCCCTTTGCTCAACAATGGTTTATTCATTTTTTTATTGCAGCTAGCATTAGGACACACTACTTTAGTTTGTGTGCATTTTTTTTAATGTTCTAGACGCACTAGTTACTCTTGCGGAGACATGATCAGCATGGGCCGCTAGTAGTGTGTCCACTTTGTAAAACCTTCTTATTCATTCAATCTAGTGAAACATTTGGATCAAATGAAATACCGCATTTTTTTCATGCATAGTATCATCATATCCATCGGTTATATATAAACTTAATCATATTTTATTGTTTAGATAAATGCATCCCCAGATTTCCGTAAGTCACAATTGAGTCATTTCCAAAATTAAAAACAACCTCAACTTTGTGTGACCTTGGTCCATGCTCCTAGAAGAGCGAATAGCTCACAGAGTGACCCTCTCAACTCAACCACCTGACAATGGTTGTTTATGTTTTTTTCTGTTCTATTTTGTGCTAGTTCTTTCCCTTCCATCTCTAGTGGGTGTCCGTGTGTTTTTGGGGTAATTTTCTTGATTGAGCGCTAACCTTTGATCATACCTGTGGATGCATGACTCCACGTCATCTTCACTTGTGGAGGCTACCACATCAGCAAGTGGGGGAGAAAGGGAAGAAGATGATTAGAACAGAGGGTGAAGAGGCTGATGTGGCTGCTAATTAACATGGAGGAGAAGTGACATATGGAGAAATTACTGATGTGGCAGTCTCCACGGGTGAAGATAACGTAGAGTCCGGCGTCCACGTCATTGAGTTTACGTCGAAAAACACCAACCGCCTCACCGGTGTAACCAAATTAAATGTTAGTAGCCCACTTTGATATCTTTTGAATATTGGTCTATCAAATTGAAATATGACCAGAAAGGTTAGTCTTTCAACCAAGAAAAATTATCTTTTTATAGAGTGGATAAACCATATTTATTAAATAAGCAAACAGAAACATACCAAAGAGTCTACAAAATATCACCAACAGCGACACAGCCACTAGGGGTTAAAACCACCAAAAGAAAAGAAGCAGAGTCCACTGGTCAGTCCACTAGTCCTTGATGTCCTATTTTTATTTCCATTTTTGGTTTTTGTGTTAAGTTTTTCATGTTAGTTCCTTTTAAATCATGTACTGTGTTCTTAATTAGAAGTGTCTTATCTACATTTATAAAAATATTAAATTTAAATAGATGTAAAATAAATGAATTTTAAATAATTCATCTCACGTCAGATTCCCATCAAACAATGTAAGTGTCACTTTCCAGAATGGTCAAAAGTAGCATTTTGAATGCTCTTCGAGAGTTTCTGGTTTGCTTTCCTTAGTCAGCCGAGAGTGAAATTGTGGGACACATCATGTAATCTTTAGTCTTCTTATTATTAGCATTTGGAAACCGAAGAATATAATTGTGGCACGCCTCATTTTCTCCAGTTTTTTTTATGAAATAAATGTGGATAAACCACAATTTTATTGAATAAAAAGATAACATGAAACAAAAGATAGATCTTTTCACCAAAAGTGAGAAAGAGAACTAAAAACAATATAAAACTGCCTAGAAATATTTTTAATAAAACATTTTAATCACCAAATCTTACCAGAAAATAAAACAAGGAAGAAAACTAAGAATAACAAAGAAATAAAACTGCCTAAAAAAATTATACCACCCAACTTACTAGAAAAAATGATTTTGAGTACCGAAATAAAAACTCAAAAGATCATAAGAATGAGATTTAGAAACACATATAATTTCGGTTACGTAGAGATCGCACGTGCTTTCGGTTAGAACTTACGCGTGGCACGGGAAAAATGATTTGGCGAGGAGGTTTGGCACGCCACCGCTCACGTGGAGGAGGGGACGTGGCATTTTTAATCCACATCAGCCCACTTATTCTACATCCCTCCTCCATGTGAGTAACTAACGTGCCAAACCCCCTGCCAAATCATTTTTTCGGTTGCCACGTAAATAAGTTCTAACCAGAAATGCACGTGTACCCACCCGGTGAACTGAAATTATATTGTGGTACCCAAAAAAAATAAATTGAAAAGCGGTACCGACTCTGAAATATGGCCATAGTTGGGTATCCTTTCAAGATGTTTACCCCGCCCATCTCTAATCCAATTGATCTGCCCCCAACCTCGATTCTAGCGAAAGCACCAAATAGTGTGCTTGTAAAATAGCTACTTATATGTGCTTGTAATCAGATGAATAAATCTCTTTACGGTTCAGCTCATGAATGATTAAACTATTTTTTTAATAATGTAGATCAATTATAGATTTATTAAAAACGTATAAACACATAAAAACAAATAAAAAACAGAAAAATAAACCCATCAAAAACAAAAAAAAAAAAATAGAAAGAAAAAGAAAAGCACCTAAATTACTTTATATAATTATTTTTTTTAAAGAAATGGACAGATCACTAATATAATGCAAAAGGGATATTTTATATAATTATTAAATAAAAATATATCTATGTATTTTTATTTTAAAATTTTAAAATAAATATAGACAAGCTACACATCCAACCCTAAACATTTTAATTTGATAGAAGAAAAAACAAAATATCAATCTTACTATTATATGATAGTTACAGGTCCCTATAATTGAGAACTTTCTGCTTTTTTAGTCATTGCAATATTTTTAGGTAAAATTAAATCCTCATATTTAGTCGAATTGGGTTATTCTAATCCGCAGTGTGTTTGGCCAAGTGTTCAGCAAAAAAAATTGAAGACTTAATTATACTTAAAAATATTGCTGCGGAATTAATTTTACTCGACCATATATGAGGATTTAATAGTACCTAAAAATATCAAAATGACTAAAAAATCAGAAAGTACATAATTACATGGACATGTACGGCAATGAAACCTAGTTTTAAATGTTTTTAAATCGTTCAAAAGTCTCCTCATGAGGCGTTTCATTGAACATGATTATATAGCACGTGCCTGCTAAGTATAATTTTTTTTTAATTCTAAAATATAATTTACTAGCTAATAGTCCTTGATGTGGTCAAAGCACATACCATGTCTTTTTTTTTTAAATATACTATATAATTTAAAATATGTTCATCTAAACTTTGCAAATGACTTCTCTTATTTAATGGTGAATATTATTAATCCTTGCTCAGCCGCCGGAAATGTTCTTACCTGCGAAGTGGTATGAGTGGAATACCATAGCGTTATTAAAAAAATAAAAAAAGGACCCGAACAACATCGAAAAGAAAGCGAGCATGATAAAACAACGAAGACAGACTAAGACCTCACCAGGGATGAGGTTTACAAAACCCAAAAGGAGCAAGAACAAAAAAAAATGAAGAAAGAAAGCTAGGCCGGAGAAGACTACCGTTTGGAGACAGGCATGCCCAATCTACAGAAGGGAGTGGATTATTCTTGGGTTAGGTTGATCTTTGGATCGCCGGTGTGATTTGCGCTCAAGAAGTTGAGGGACCGCTTAATCCTCTGAGAAGTTTCAAGCTTGGTTTGCTGCTATGAGTCCGGAGTCGCAGAGTAGCCGTAAGAGAAGCATATTAGCATTCTTGAATATAATGGAATAAAAGGGTGAGTAATTAAATTGAAAAATTCGATTATTTCACTCCAACCAAGTATTCCAGATAGTTTCTCTAGAAATGAGATCTGAGATGATTCGAAGTTTAGCATTTAAAGAAGGTATCCAGGAGGATCAAATCATCGGAAATTGAAGGAGGAAAAAAGTAAGCTTCGAAAAATTGTCTAAAGAATAACCAAATTTTCTCCGTGTATCTGCAATCAAGGAAAATATGTTCCACAATTTCAGAGTTTTTGTGACAAAAGAATGCATGTATCCGTGGCGATTATATTATAGCCTTTTTGAATATGTTGGATAATGTCGAATTTTTGTCCTCCTAGCCAAACAAGTAGAATAATGTGATTTTTACTTGGGCATCTAATTTTCCGTAACTAGAAATAAAGTAGACTTCGAACGCCTCCATCTATTAAGAATTTGTAAAAAGATTTAACAGAGAAGATTCCATTTTTTTCTAGAGGCCAAATATGTGTATCCTCTTAGTTGATTGAACAGTCTAGAATTGAGTTCAGGATTAAGGAAATATCGTTTATTGAAACTGTGAGAAAGAGATTCTCTGGGGAATGTAATTGAGTGAATTGTCTTAAAGTTATTCAGGGATCTGTACAATCAATGAATAGCTTAGACTAAATATCTTTAAGGGTCTCCCTTCAAACCATCTTTAAGTGGTATGAGTTGCGTATTAAACTTAAAATCAAACTATAAAATTAATGAAGATTTGAGACAATAGCTTGGGTGATACAGGCGGCATTAATTATTATCCAATTATATTATTATATTCATATAAACACAAAAAACCAATTTCCATATTGTAAGTGGCACGTGGGAGAAGTAGCCACATTTGAAGATGATTACTATTATGTAAAATCCACGCATTTGATTGGAAGTTTCTAGCGTAATAAGACTATCATGAGCTTGGACACCGGGAAAGTCAATGCTATTGCCATCCAGAATTGTTTTGAAATCTAGATATACTTATTTAATTATTCATCCAACAGTCAGAGAATCTTGGGATGTTTTAGCCCTTGAAACAATTATTTTATTTATTTATTATTATTTTTAGTAAAGTGATAAACCACTTATTCCTTGAAATATTTGGGTGACTAAAAATAATTGTTAAAAATAGGGAACGTACAGAACATAAGAAAGAACAAACATGGGAGGGGAGAGAACAAAAGTGAACTAAAAATAATTATATTTTTTTTTTAATAAAGTGGATAAACCACAAGTTTATTATAAAGAAAGCAGATAGTAACAAAGTTCAAAGGGAAAGACGACAAAGAAAGAAACAAAACAGTGGACTGCTATCCTCACTAGGGGTGAGGAGAACAGAGTACAAAGAAAGCAAAAACGAGAGAGGAAAGCGGAGAACAATCTGAAACTGGCGAAGTCGGCCACCAGGAGACACATGCCAGTTCAGAGGAGGAAGAGATGAACTACTCCTGAATCGGATCGGGCGCCAGATCCTCGGTTCGGTCAGTGGATCTGGAACTGAGGAAGTTTAGGGAACACTTGATCTTCTGAGTTCCCTCTGAGGCGTCCTGTTGGTGGGAATCTGTGTCTGCAGAAATCCAAGAGAGAATCATATTAGCAGTTTTATAAATTGTAGCAGAAGTAGGTGAACTTGTTTGGTTGAATATGCGATTATTGCGTTCCAGCCAGATATTCCAGAAGATGGCTCTGGAACAGAGGTCCCATAAATTTCTGAGAGTAGGATTAATGGAGAGTATCCAATTGGTCTAGATGTTTGATACAGAAGAAGGTAGAGTGTCAGCATCAAATAAACATTTGAAGAAGGACCAAATTCTATCAGAGAAAATGCAGTTTAAGAAAATGTGGTCCACTGACTCGGTGTTATTATGGCAAAGAATACATGTGTCAGTGGCAAGAAGGTTGCAGCCTTTTTTGAATAAGTTCTCGAGAGTTAGAATTTTGTTATCCCATGCTAGCCAATGGAATAAGGTGATTTTGCTAGGAGACTTAGTTTTCCAGAAATTGGAATAAAGTTGATTGCGAAGTCCTCCATCAATTAAGAAGTTGTAAAAGGATTTGACAGTGAAAGTTCCATTTTTTTCTAATGACCAGGAATAGGAATCATCATGATCATTAGAACAATCCGGTAAGGAATTCAGTAAGCTGGCAAAATCAAATGCAGTGGTGGATCTGAAAGGATTACCCTGAGAATTGAGAATATGAATAAATTGCTTTAAGGTAATCCAAGGGTAAGGCCAGTCCAGAAAGAGAGATTCCCAATGGTTTTTGGGGGATTGGCCCTCCAACCATCTATCATGCCAAAATAAGGTTTTTCACCATTACCAATTGATTTAATTAAGCAGGAACGAAATGAATGAAGTGTGGAATTAATTCCTGCCCAAAAGAATGATTTATTTCTTGGAGGTTGTGAAAAGAGGAAGCTTGGGGAATCACAAGATATATAATTATCTTTGATGATCTTGGACCAACAGGAATCCGCTGAAGTTAAGAATTATAATAGCATCGAAAAGAATGATAAAAAGTTATTGATGCTCGACTTTTTACAACTTCAAACTTTTATTTTGAATGATTTATTTCTGATTTATTTTTGATAATCAACAAAATTTTTGACAGTGATGCTCCAGACTAGATTATAATAGCACCGAAAGACAAAAAGTTAGAGACTGGGGGTCTTTTTCCGTGGTTGTGAGGAAAAACATTTATTTTCGAGATCATCTCAGTAGGTGAGGATAGTGATCCGAACACCCAAGTACCAGACTCTAACAACCGCCTTTATTCTTTGTAATCTCTCTCCATTGGACTGAAGAAGATTCTTTCTTAGCCAAAGAGGACTATGGTCTTGTTTTGGATTAACTCTAGGAGGCCCAAAAAGTGTTTTTTTATAAGTTAAGCGGTTTTGGGCTAAAAAAGTTTTTATTTTTTTACAAAAGCAGGAGTTGTAAAAAAAAGCTAAAAAAAAAGCTTTTTCCGAAGCTAGTTATTACCAGTTTATGAAAAAAAAATATTTTTAGCTTATTTTTACAGTTTTTGCTTCTATAGAAAAACTAATCCAAATACAAAATACAAAAAAGTGCTTAAGTTACTCTGGGGAAGCACTTTTTTTCAGAAGCACTTCTACTAAACTGAAAAAAACACTTTTTTGAAAAGTCAATCCAAACAGGGCCTGTGTAGCTCGCGTATCTTTGTTCCTTTTTGTTCATATTTCCACTCTCAATATACCTGTATGTTTTTTTACACATAGATGACAAGCGCTTCCCATTTAAAGGTAAGTTAGGGACATGCACATGTGGGGAGCAGAGCTCAACGCTGACCCACGTTCCCTCACCTTGCATGGACATGAAAAGTTTGATCTCGGGTCCTCCCTCAAACGAACGCCCCCTATGCAAGGGAGCCGATACCAATCGACCCTAAAAAGCCGTTGGTTGTTGTGTTATTTTTTTATTTGATGCTTGTATCCTCTGAATTTGTTATTGTGTTTTTTTCTAATAAATTGTGGGTTTTTCAATTTTAATTATTTGATTATTTGAAGTTTGGAAATAATTGTATTATTTATATTATTAGTGTCAACTAGTTTTTTAAATTACTGTAGCTGTAAACATGCGGCCCTGATAAATTTGCCGGTCCGGTGATGGTGAAACATATCATCATGTTGTAAGCAATAATTCCTAGACTTCATTGAAGAGTGGATGTTCACACTAGACAAAAAGAACTCCCAACATGTACAGCATCTAAATGAACTTACATTGAATAAACTAATTTTGTATGGCTTGTTCATTTTATTATTTTTTTTTAAAAAAAAAACTGGTTCTGCGTCATTATAATGTTTGTGCTTGACGGTGCATTTTTTTCTTTAAAAAGATAAATAAACCACATTCATTAAAAAAACAAAAAAATACAATGAGTAGCTTCACAATGGAGGAGCAAACAAAGATAACATCATAATACAAGAAGTGGTACAACACTCAAAAACAGACGAACAACTCAAAAACACACAAAAGAGAGGAACAAAGATTTCCTCAAAACCACCGCCAAAGAAGGCTAGCCCGTATTCAAGCACTGCGCCTCCTCGGCCGATGGATCCCCACTCGCATCATCGATACAAGGACCCAGAAACTCTAAGCCGCAACAAGTGGTCCCCATATATATAATCTTCAAGCTTCTCTTTAACCCCCTCTACGGTGCATTTTGAAAGTTTGAATTTCAAACAATTCACTGATTTTTTTTTTGTTAAAAAATTTAAATAATTGATCATCTATTTATTTATTTGATTTTACTTCTTTGTTTGTTTGTTTTTCTGATTGTGAGAGTACTGTCACTGTCTATTTTTAGTATTAATTATGTTTCTTCAATAAGATAACCTATGCTATACTTTGAATTATTAACTATGATTTATTTACTTTATTAAAATATAATAATTATGGTCTTCCGTAATTTTTTTTTTCTAATATTTTGTTAAAAAAGCATTGTTAAATGTTATTCCATCATTTTTTTTTGACAAATATAACAAGTGCTATTGGTGGCGGGCACACTAACTAAGAATTAAATGTTCAATCCATATTTTCTCACTTGGTGACACAAGGTGGAGGTTGCAAGCCTACATCCACAATTGGAGATTCATTATCATCATTGCGTCTAGTGGGACTTGAATTCAGAATCTTAAAATGTTCCACACCAATGCTTCTTACAGTAGAATGAATGCCACTGGTCTATGAACTCTTCATCCTTCCATTATTTTCTTTTCTAATATGCTCCACTTAAAAAAATAGTTATAAATAAACAAAAATAAAATATAATAATCTAATAATACTAGATAAGGCCTTGCAATCCATAAGGCAAAGCTCAAAAAAAAACAAAAAGGAAACAACAAGCAAATAGAAGGTATTATTAATAGTTAGGAAATAATCATTGAAAAGCTTCATCAATTTGTCTATGTATAGAAGATCCTATTTATTTTTATAAATAAAGTGGATAAATCACGAATGAATTAAAATAGAGAGCGCACAAAAACAGAGGAGAGTACAAATAGGGAGGAAAGATAGCAAACAAAGAAAGAAAGCAAAAACAACAACGACAACAATAACCACAAGAAGTGGTAATGAAACCTAACAAGAAAACAACACCAAAAATAAAACATAGCCACAGGAAGTGGTATAACGAATTGGAGAAGACACGACAATCCCCCAGGGGAAGAAAGCCACATAGTGGACAAATGAGCAAGGAAAAAAGAGCAGATTAGCCGGTGAACACGTCATGACCATCATCAAGGTTGCAATCGGCGCGCGGGGAAGACCCTAAGAACTGAATGCATTGCTTGTTGGTTGAAGATGTCTCCTCCAACTTCTGTCTTTTAAAGACTGGAGCTGCATCAACCCAAAAAAGAAACATATGGCAAATTCTTAAAAATAAGGAAGAAGCAGATAAAGAAGTACAATGAAAAATGCACACAATTCTTCCTAACCAAATTTGCCAAATGATAGCTTTTTACGAAAAAGAGAGCACGAAGATCCTTTTTACAAGTAAGATCCTTTTGTTTATTAGTATTAGCTACCTCCATTCCCAATTGACACTATACCCATTTTTTTAATTTCACTTCTTATCTATTTTTCCTTTGTGTAATACTGTACTGTTTTCTACAGCGTTTTTTTCCACTTTTTGTACTATTTTTTTCAAGTTTCAATAAATTAGTGATTTATTCTATTCTTTATTATCAATTTTATTTGGTATAGGAGTGAATTAAAAGGTTGAGAGCCTTAATAGTTGTTTCGCCATAGTTACTGCAGGGAGGAATTAAGGAAGTCTAGGGTTCATTTGATAGTTGAACAAAGTCCTGTAGCTTAATTTATTTCATATATGGTGCTTTAGGTGAAGGGGCAGTGATTTTTGGTTTTTTGGTTAGTAGGAGTGGGGCTAATAAAACTTGCATCTTTGTTCAATAAAATATAATTTAATAATAAAAAAAAAATATATGTCTCCCAATTACTATGGCAGAAACAAAATTTCAGGGATCATTTATTTAAACTTGGTGACCCAAGTCAGATTTTAAGAGCTCATTTGCTTAGTCTCGGTGACCAGAGCCAGATTATTGAAAACCATTATTTTTTTCACTGACGGAATGGTGCGAAACTATAGTCTCTTATTAGAGTCAGAGTTTCATGTCGACATGGTCATTGTTTAACCCCAGTGATAAAGTTAGTGCCTAGTTAATTGGAGACTAAACGTAATTATGTCAAAAAAAACTTTGTTATCTAAAATCCACACAGTGTATCAGAATTTTAGACATAATTTCATACAGTTCAGGATTTGCAGAATAATTCATCGAGCGAACATAATGACATATGCATGATCCCATTTTTTATAGCAAAAATAATCCAATTACATTGAAAACAATTAACGAATTTAATATTTCCAAGATTAACAAATATAGCCAAGATTTCGCAGATTAACAAACAAAGTCAAAATGTGAGAGTTTATGTTTCAGGAAAAGAAAAAAAACAATTAAAAAGTAAATAAATATTTAATATCATAAAATTAATCAAAGTCCAACAATGATTTAGTATTATATAAGCAAACTTTAAAAAGAATTTAAATAAATAAATATGCATAAATTCATAATTGTCAGTAATCAGAAATTGTATATATATACACATATATTTATATGTGGTGTTACTTACTTGATTAATGCCCTAAAACTCTGAATCCCCAAATTGAACAAGTTTTCTTAGAATACCCTATATTAGAGACTAAATTCAAAGGATATAAAAAATCTTTTTAACACAAGCAAGAAAATTGAAAGAATTATATTGCTAAGCTAACCTAACTTCTAAAGCTTGCAAAAATATCAGAAGATCGTGCATAACACTGGATTCTTAACCACCTAACTAGAGTGATCAATTCTCCCTACTTGAACAATCAAACATTTTGCATATTAACAAAGGAACTCACTACAATAGAAATATATATTAAAAGATTAACAAATGCATGATTCAAGTATGACTCATTCCATTGAGAATTGAATCTAGAATAACTTTTCCATATTTTACCAAATCACAAAAATTCAAGATTCTGTGAAGAGTAGACACCTAAAACTATGACATATCCGAAATTCACATTGTTTAGAGTACTAGTCAATCTATAATATTCATTGGAATCTCTAGTTATTTTTGTAGAATTGTAATTCACACGTATCCCTTTCAAATATATGTATATCTCTCAATATACAACTTCAAAGCAATGATATTTTACTAACGATCAGATAACTTAATAGGGAACGATTTTTCTATTTTTTCATCTTACCCAATTTAATCTCCATGACCATCAACAATACCCATCAATCTTTAGATTCAGTACAGAAATCCCATCCAAGGTAGTTTTGCTAACAAATTTATATATCTTAAAATACATATATGAAAAAATGAGTTTTGAAAATCTGATTGGGATCACCGAGTTTAAATAAATGATTTCTAATATTTTGTTTCATCCATAGTGATTTGGAGACAAATATTTTTGTTTTCTATTAAATTAGATTTTGTGAACCACTTTGGTTTTATGAACTATATTTTGGATAAATATTTGTACTATATGATATAATTTGTTTTTTTCAAAATTTTTGAAATTTCATATGATCCCAATTATTTTTAGCGAGTTACTTATTGGGTTGTCAAGCTCATAATCTTGTTGTTATTTTTTTTTAAGATCAGAAGTATAATAGCTTACTAGGAGTGAACAACTAGCAAACCTACCCCTAGTGTAGTTTGAGGTCTAATTTTTACTTGTATCGTAAAGTCTGTGATTTGCATTCTATAAGCCTTGTGTAATTCGAATTTTGTCCTTTGTAATATGTTATTCTTGGCGGTATGATGTGTCTTAATACAAGTTCAGCGGCGGTATGATGTGTCTTAAGACAAGTTCAGGGGCCTTGCATATTTACTGGGTTCTACTCAGTAGATATGCAGCCATTTGTCGGCGCATTGGGTCCGACGAGTTAGGTTTGGGCGTGACACTAGATGATGATATTCTAGACAGAAAAAACAATAACCCTGAATCTCTCTCTCTCTCTCTCTCTCTCTCTGACCTCAATGATCTTGTCCCCCCATCATGATTTTGAGATGGGGACTTAGTTCATAGTGACTTTCTTAATGAGCATATTTTCCAAAGCTGATCTAGATGTCCAATTTGAACAAAATTACATCAAATTAATTGGAAGCTAAGATTTCCTTCAAAGTTTCCAAAAGAACTCCCCGAGAGATGCTCCATTACTAACCTTGTCAAACATCCTTGCCACCCATCGTAGTAAGTGACCTAAGAAGCCTTTCGAACTATATATGGAATGTTGAGGATGGATTTCTTCCACTTCCGCCTTGATCTACCAAAGAGAAACCAACAGAGGCCTTATTGATGCCTAAGATTTGAAGAGAAATACACTAGGTAATTGGGTATCCTTGATCAAATGTAGTCTAAACTTTTTGTGCACATCTTCTTGGACTTAAATTCTCAGACTATCTACTCATAAACACTCACTACCCGCTCAAATTACAAGTGTAGCCATTTTAATTCAATTCAAAGATATTCACCATAAACTTAAATTAATGCAAGTGTCATTGGGTAGAATTATGGTTTAAACATGTGTTCTCTGCCATAAACACTTTGAAACAGTGGAGCACCTTTTCTTTAATTGTGAATTCTCATAATGCATTTGGTCATTTTTCAGTCAATGCTCAGATTTTCGTCCTTCTCCTCCTTCTGTGTTCTTGATTTGGACCAATTGGTTATCTTCTCTCGAATTCTCAAATTTAGACTCTCTAGGACCTCATCATAAGATCCATTATGTGGAACATATGGCTAGAAACGGAATAATCGAATCTTCCAACTAATTGATTTACCTTGTTTTTCTATGATTTTTAAAATTGCTAATATGCTTCTTTCATGGTTTTTTGCAGCTTCAGGACATCACTAGCAAACCCTGAAAGAAGCTTCTCAGAAGATAAAGTGATCGCTCAACTTCCTAAATGCTCGAGCCTCGGATTGTCCTGGTGACCCTTCCACTTTGCTGGACACCACCATGGACCCCCTCGATTAGGGAGTGATTCACCCTCGTCTTTCCTAGTTAGCTACTAAAGACCTTTGATACCTCCTAGCACTCTTTGTCTTCCAACTCGTAGAATCATTCTTTTGTTTTCTATTTTTTTGTTTGATCCTTTTTCCTTCTTGAAAGTGCATCACTCGCTAGTGATGAATTTCTAGTTTGTTTGGATTAAGGTTGGTACTTTGTCTTTTCTGTTATGTCTTTTTTTTGTACTTGGTTTGTTGTATGAATAAAATGTGGTTTTATCCACTTTTATCAAAAATATATATATATATATATATATATATATATATATATATATATATATATATATATATATATATAACGATTTATTTATTTATTTAATAAGGTAGACAAGGCTCTCACCTCTACCAATATTGTGAGAGCGAGTTAATTTCTCAACCTTTTATTTGATAAGGGAAAGAGTTACTATCCTTCTAATATGACTTTAATTATAACATTTAGGATAATTTAATGATTAAAATGTTAGAATTTTAACCATCTAATCATTGTTCGAATCTTTGAGCTTACAAATTTTTTTTGAGATTAATATGAATTGTGAGTAATAAATGACTCTAACAGAACATGTGCTAGGAGAGTAGATCTAAGAGGAGAAAAGGAAAGAAAATGGTTAGTAGGTCTAATTAAACAGATAAAAAAAATTCAAGCAACTAAGTTTTCTAACTAAACAACCAACGAAGAAAACTATGAACAATTAATATCTAACTAATATAGTTCTTATCCAAAGAATTACAAAGGCAAACTTAACAACTCTAATATGAGCAACTCTCTACATGATTTGAAAATTTGGAAATTAGAAAGTAAACACACCTTCTTTTTTCGTTCTTTTTATAAATTTCTGATTAATGACGGAGCGTGCAGTGCTCTATAGTCCCAGTTTTGGAAATCATTTTCTCCAAGTAAAGTGACTCTTTTATGCTGGCTAGCTTGCGAAGATAGAATCCTAACACTCATCAACTTGGCCAAAAAGGGTGTAATATTCAAAATGCAATAGATACCTGTGTCTTGTGCCACAAAGATTCGGAAACAACTGACCACCTCTTCCTAAGGTGCGAATTCGTTGAATGAATCTAGTTGTATTTAACACAAATCCTGTGCTTACACTCACATCCACATCCTATTACAATATCTGAGATTTGGACTACTTGGATCCTATCCATTGATTCGCAACGCAGAATTTTAAGGGACCTACTTTCCCGAGCTGTCTGCTGGAATCTTTCGCTTGAAAGAAACAATCATATTTTTAATTTTAAAGTTTTGCCGGTATTTACGATTATTTGTAAAATGATTCATATGTTTCTTGACTTGATTTCTGCTTCTAGGGGCCCACAACACCAACAGATTCCTTCAGATTCAATGCAGAAGGTCAATTGTTCCCTACTCTTTTTGAGCGAAGGACAGCTATACCGAGCAACAACAAAATTGCTCTGTATCAGGAGTGATTTTCCAAGCTTGTACAGCAGAAGATGACCTCTATCTCCTCCTGACGTACTTCGTCTCTTCTGTTGTTTTCTTCTGTCTTTGTTCTAGTTTTTGTTTTTTTGTCTGTTATTGGGCATCATTTCTGGTGATGTTCCATGTTTTTCCATTGTACCTATTGTTCAATTTTTTATTTATTAATAAATTGTGATTTATCCATATTTTTTTAATAAAAAAATATAAGCTACTATGAGGTTAGTTTGAACAACTAGTTTCTCTAATTAAATAATTAAGTGCAACCACCAATAAACATTATTTTGAACCCACTTTGTAGAGTAAAGAATCTTAAAATTACATCACTATTTCACTTTCACGTTAAAAGGATAATAATTTTTTTCTTTGCTCATTGAGGTGACTAGGGATCAACCCCAAAAATGTTCGTTGAGGGGTGATTTGTCATTGTATATATATTACTTCTATCAACATCCATCAATTCAAAACAACAGTTACTTTCCATTAATTCAATAACAAAAGTCCGTCAAATAAAGTGGCAACTGGTACGTCAACGTCAATTGTCCGAAGACAATAAGAATTAAGAAAGAAAGATAGCGACACATTCCAAGGAATAAAATTGGTTTATTTTATTGACGATAGAAAAATTCAAACGGTCAAGACAACGGACTGTCAACACTAACGCGGTATGCATGACAACAATGTAGTTAGGGATGGGTCCCCACCCCCAACAGGGATCCGTCCCGATCGGGGTGGGGAATATGTAGTTTTCTCCACCGTGAAAATGAGAATGGGGGAATACAATTCCTCAGTCACTATAATGGAGCGGGCTGGAGAGTGATCTTCCCACCCCTGCGGACTCCCAATTCTGCCAAATCCTCGTTCTAAAATCCTTATATATATGAGTTGAAATATAAAAAATAAAAAATATCATGTTTTTCAATGTAAAGATTAATCTCAATTGGTATCTAATTTCATGGAATTATGGCTTAAATTATTAGAATTTTTTGAAAAAATTGTGTTAAAATTAAAAAAAATAAAAATATATAATATAATATCTTCTTTGTTATTAATAAGGATTAGCTTTAATTGGTATCTAAATTCTAAATTCATGGATAGCCTTAGATTATTGGATTTTTTTTAAAAAAAAAATTATATTAGGAGGTCAAGTGAAGAGTGGGGACTTCCTCATCTCCGATTTCCCACCAGGGCCGAGGAAGGGGAATCCCCATCCGGGATGAGGAAGTGAGTGGGGAGACGCTACCCGTCCCCGCCCCACACAGTGCCTATCCCTAAATGTAGCAAACATTCGGCTAAATCAAAGAGCCTTTGTCTACTTAAAAACTGATTTATAAAACTTTTTATTGTTTGGAATCCAAAATAGATAAAGTGGATACATATCATAATTTAGACCTGGAGTAGTCTACTCCCTCTTGCAGCTAGGACATGCCTGTGTTACTAGATGGTAGCTTTCGCTAGTCTAGCCAGTCTAGCTACCTTCTTTAGCTCTTGTCATTTCTTCCTCTTTTTTCTTTGTTTTTATATTTCTCACCTTTGGTGAGAGACTTTCTAGTTTGTTTTTTTTGTTTTTCGGTATTTTTTCTTTTTTGCGTTTGTCATGTTTCCTCTTTCTTTCTTCTTTCTTTTTTAATTAAGTTATGGTTTATCCATTTTATTTAAAAATAAAAAATAAAAATAAAATATTAAAATAATCCCTAATTGTAAGAGTGTGTTTCAATCTCAGCTTCATTATAGGAGTACACATGTTTGTGATCAATTCTTGGTGATGAACATACTTCTAACATTTAATTTGTTTATTTTAAATAAAATATTTTAAAAAAACTTTCCTGTATCTAAGAGTAGAGTTATAGATTTATAAACTTAAATCCAGTAAAAACGTTAAACCCTTAATATTACATATGATTTGGTTTTTAATTGAAATAGTTTATTCATTTAAAAAAAAATAGACTCAAGAACCAAATAGATTATATATATATGAAATAAATGTGGATAAAACCACAACTTTTATTGAATAGAAAAGAGCGACGAGTGAAGCGAAGATAAAAACCTCTCACCGTAAGTGAGGAAAAGAACTAAGAGCGAAAGAAAAATAGCGAAGAGAGAGCGGGAAGGCGGAAGACACCGTCTCGTCCCTCGAGCCCGCCTGCGACCAACAAAAAGAAGCAACTACTCCTGCGCAAGATTGGAGTCGGGATCTCCAGCTTGATTTGAGACTTTAGCGCTTAAGAAATTAAGAGAGCGCTTAATTTTCTGGGAAGCTTCATTAAAAGATGACTGTTGTCTATCAGCAGCTGTTGAAAACCAAGAAAGAAGCAAATTAGCAATTTTAATAAAAATATTGTAAAGCGGTAAAACAGTCAATTGGAAAATACGATTATTTCGTTCAATCCATATATTCCACAATATCGCACGGGAAATGAGATCCCAGAGAGTTCGGTGTTGAGGAATAAGGGATGGAATCCAAGTAGTCCAAAGTGTGGGAATTGAATGTGGAGAGAGATTGGAACCAAGGATTTGTGAGAAAAAAGTCCAGATACGTCTGGAGAAATCACATTCAAGGAAAAGATGGTTAAGTTTCTCAGAGGCTTTGTGACATAGAACACATGTATCTGTGGAGTTTTGAATAATGCACCCTTTCTTGAAAAGATTTGTAAGAGTCAGTATTTTATCTTCCCCAGCAAGCCAGCAAAAAAGAGTTATTTTGCTAGGGCAGCGGATTTTCCAGAATTGAGAGTAATGCGGACTACGCATTCCACCATCAATAAGGAATTTGTAAAAGGATTTGACTGTGAAATTTCCACTTTTTTCCAGTGCCCAGGAGTAGGTATCTTCCTGGTTATGGGAGCAATCAGGAATGATCTCTAGAAGAGAGGACAACATATCAGGGGAAGCAGAGCGAAAAAGAATCTCTGGATTATTAATATGTTGGATGAATTGTCTGATATTAATCCAAGGAGATGTACAATCAGCGAAAAGTGTTGGCCAAAGATCTTTAAGCAATTGTCCAGCATGCCAATCGGTCGCACTAAAGAGATGTGTTTAAACCATTTCGATAATTTTTGTTTATGCAGAAAGCGAAAATGGTAATAGAGTGGAATTCACTCCTGCCCAAAAAGAAAGATTTATTTCTAGGTGGATTATGGGATAAGATTCCGTTTGGGCTTCTAATCGAGTAATCGATTGAATGATTTTAGCCCAACCACCATCGGATTACAAGTCAATTTCCACCACCACTTTCCAAGTAAAGCTTTGTTAAATTCCTGAAGGTTGAGGATTCCCCAGCCCCCCATATCGCGGGGTCTGGTAATTCTATTCCAGGCAACCAGTCTGATTCCTTTGGAACCCAGATCAGGACCTTTCCATAGAAAATCTCTTCGAATTTGATCAATATCTTTGATTACCCAAGTGGGAAGTTTGAAGACCGACATCCAATAAACCGGAACCGCTGAAAGCTACGAATTAATGAGAGTTAGGCGGCCACCAAGGGATAAATAATTTGCTCTCAGGGGGTTGAGTCTAGATCGAACCATTCCAATGAGCTTTGCCCATCAATACGTCTTTGGTCTTCTTCCGAAAGAGGAATCCCTAAGTAAGTAATTGGCAAACAGCTTCGAGCGATTTAAGGATTCTGGCGGAAGTGTAATGTGGTTGGAAGCCATAATGTGTAGAATACAAACAGATTTTTGAAAAAAATTTATGGAAAGACAGTAAGACCCCTCAAAAAGATAAAGAATTAATTTGATGATTTGAAGATCTTCTTGTCCTCCAAAGCAGAGAATATTAAGAGGTCATCAGCATATTGAAAGTGGCAAATGTTGATCAAAGGATCCAAGGGAACACCCACTAACACTTTGGATCTGAGTGCATGGGAGAACATAGCACTTAGGACATCTGTAGCAAGAGCAAAAAGCAGGGGTGATAAGGGATCACCTTGTCTCAGACCTCTTTTACATCTAATGTATCCCTGAGTGGTTCCGTTAATGATGAACTGAGTCTTAGCAGAACTAAGAATAGTATGAATCCAGGAAAGCCATCTAGATCCAAAGCCTCTAGCAGCAAGGACATCAAGGAGGAAGTTCCAATCTAAAGAGTCAAAGGCTTTTGCAAAATCCACTTTGAAGACATAACATAGATTATATTTTGCAAACTAATCATTTTAAAGCTTCATTACTAGCTTTTGATCGACCAACATAGTTCCGTTAAACAACTATTGGGTAACATCAACAATGTACTCATTGAAATGCACAAAGCTGGTGCATTATTTTGTTTTTTTTTTTTTGTGAATAATAGGCTACAAACGTCTTTTTTTATGAATATAAACAGTACTAAAACCGAGATGTACAGTGTCTGTACAGAACAAGAATAATATAAGAAGGTAGTACATTATTAATTAGAGATGGAATATATATATATCGACAATAGGGAGAAGTGTAGTTAAAAAAATAACACAATGTAACGAATTGCAACATTTGTAATAACTTAATAATCTCTCAAAAATTTATCATGCGGTAAATTAAAATATGAGGCAATTAAAACTTGTCAAGTTTATCCGAAATAATATATTATGGATCATATCCCATAATAATAAATTTTTATTACTATGCAATTCTGGAGGTGTAAGAAATACAATTCCTCCCACAGGGATTCATGTTGGTACTGAGTATACAATGGATAAACAATACTATGTGATATTGGCTCATAATGAACAGCTGTGGGAGCAAAAAATTTTTGAGCCATTCCCTTGCAGTTTGTGGTTTACCACTCAACTACCATTTGTTTCTCACAAAAACAAAAATGTTCTGAGAATTACTTAGTTTTTTTATTAAGAAATATGTTCTGAACGTCGTTTACATAAATATAAGATCATCATCATTTATTTAATAACACATGGAAAAGGGGTTTCTAAGCTGATAATGCCAAACTTTGCCCTGTGCCATGAGAATCAATAACAAGGTCTTGAAGAATTCTAGAAATCGGAGGCACTGTAACCTCCAAAAGCCCCTCCAGCATCTGAACAACCAATCCCATTGTTGGCCTTTTGACTCTCCAAGTCTTGAATGCACCAGCAAGCAACTCTGCAAGCTCTATCTACTTCCTCCATGTTGGCCTCCCCATTCAGTCTTTTCATCTAACAAACAATGAACCATATCTTCTCTCACTTTCATTGCTGCCTCAACAGGGAAATAATAGTCTGCACTCTCTGCTAATTGCTTTGTATTTCTCTTCCCTGATATTATTTCCAAAAGCATCATACCAAAGCTATAAACATCAGCCTTTGGTGTGATTGCTAATCCTGTAATCCATTCAGGGGCCAGATACCCAATGGTTCCTCTCATGCTGGTTAACACATGACTGAACTCCCTCCCAAGCAGCTTTGCAAGACCAAAATCAGCCACCTTTGGGTTAAACTCAGCATCCAAAAGTATGTTCTCTGGTTTGATGTCACAATGGATGATACACTCTCTGCATTTTTTTCATGCAGATAAGCTAATCCTCTGGCAATTCCAAGTCCGATTCGATAACGAGTGGACCAGTCTAGAACGTTGTCATTGTTATGAAAGAGATGAGAATCTAGAGAACCATTAGGCATATACTCGAAAACGAGCAACCTTTTAGTATCTTCAGCACAGAAGCCACGTAAAGAAACAAGGTTAACATGCTGAATGGTTCCAAGAGTGCTCACCTCTGCTCTGAACTGCTTCTCGCCTTGACGGAGGCCTTCAAGTCTCTTAACAGCTACAGCAGTTGAATCTGGTAACGCTCCTTTAAACACAGTGCCAAAAGCCACCAGCTCCCCAGTTTGTCCGAAAAGTTCTTGGTCAAACGTTGTAACTCGCTGTACTTGAAGATAGTCAAACCTCCCATCACTACTTCGGAAGCACTGGCTATCAGTTTTCTTCTCCTCCTCGTCCAAACAACAAGCATAAAAACAAGTACCAAGCAAAACAAAAACGCAGCAACGCCACCAGCAACAATCCAGAGAACCTTTCCCTTCTTATGATGGCTTGGAAGCTCAGAAGCTGCCAGACGGATATAAAGTGTTCCTCCATCTGACCCAGTATACTGGTCTTGCAAATTAAGCAGGTCTCCATGCCACAGAGTGCAATTGCTACCATAAGAATAGGCAGTGCAAGAGCAGTTATTCAAACAGGTTAGCTCGCATGCATCAACACTCTCAGCTTGGAAAGGCTTACCGTTATCAGGCAACCTCACACTGGACATCTCCAAAAACTTATCCTGCTCACCAACGTACATCGAGTTGTTATTGGCATCACACTGCAAATTTGTGTTCCTAAAACAGCCTCCACTGTGATCATTCAAATCCCAGTCTTTTGGCGATTTCTCGCTGAAACCCTTGATGCAACTGCAGTAAGGCAATCTCTGCTCGTTGCAGCTACCAAAAGGACCACATAATGCAGTGACTTGACATTGAGCTTTTGGCGCAAACCAGAACTGCGTCCATTCTTGAGTGATATTCACCCAAGTTAACATCTTGAGCTGCCCGTTGGCATCCAATATAACTCTACTGATGATGTCGCTTGCTTGCACAAAGTAAGCCACGTATTTCTCCTTGTCGGTTTCAACGTAAGTGAGGTTGTAGTCATGGTTAGACGACATCCCATTCATCTCTGGTATTCCAGGGAACATGCGCCCATCCCAAACCCCGGTATTCCAGTACGTCTCTGACCTGTTCCATTGCATGACATATTGGTTAGCTCCCTGAGGATCCATCTCATAAGAGTAGCTTCCTGGTGCTGGGTCGTCAGTATTCTTCCATGCAATAAGCCTCTGTTTAACTCCAGTGAGTTTATTGAAAGAAATCTTTCCACCAGGAAGAAGAGTATCTGTTGGGTTCTCAAAGGTCTGCCAGAAGACTTCAGTGGAGTTGTGGCCATCCTTCAAGACTAGGTTTCCATCATCCTGGAGGACAGCAACGGTGCTGGAATTGGAGGTGCTGGTTGTGTTGGTGGACCATATGAGGGAATTAGCTTCATTAAGGAGAACCAAGTTGCCATCCTTAAATATCTGAAACACACATCTGTTTGGGTCTGAGACTGGGGTGGCTCTGTTGGCCACCCACACAGGAGTGACCACTGAGATCTTGTTGTACCAAATGCCGATGTAGAACTTGCTGGAGGAGTTCACTTTGGTGAAGAAACCCAGCACAAAGTTGCCACCTTTGGAGATTATCTTTTGATTTCCAGAGAGAGATTGGTTGGTGGTGATGGAGTCTGATGCAAAGGAGACGGAGATGGTGTGGGAGAGAAGGTAGAGTACTAAGAGGAGAGGAAGGAAGGCAGTTGGAGGAGTCATGGTCGGAAGTGAACAACAAGAGAAGAGTGGGGAATGGTGCAATGAAGTGAATGAACACACCTTAAAACGAATCTCATCGTTGTTGACCATCATAGTCTCGTGCTTAGATTTTTATTTTTTTGGTAGAATAAGTGAACTAGACGTCGAGAGAGGAAGTGGTGAAGTGAAACACACGTTAAAAAGATTCTCAATGTGCTTGGTCTATCATAATGTTGTTTTGTGTTTAGATTTTAATGTAGAATTATTGGGGTTACTGTTTCTAGTTTTTCTTTTTCTTCTTTTTTGAGTCTTTCCATCTTTAATCAATTCTCTTTATTTTCTTTTTATTTGATTTATCTTTGTTTTTGCTTTTTTTTTTTATAGTTGTAATTGTTTTCTCCTTCTATCTTAATTTGGTGATATTGACTATGAAAAAGTGGATAAACCATCGCTTTATCGAAAATAAGAAGAGCACACCAGGAAAACAACAGTAGCTAAGAGTTCTCACAAGAGTGTAGAGCTCAGAAAAGAAAATACAAGAGAGATAAAAAGTAAACAAGGTAAGGCAGCTGGGAAAGCGAAGAAATCCGACTGGAGTCACAGAACCATCCGAGTCATGCGAGTGAAGTAGATTACTCCCGATTCACTGAGGGACAGTTGTTGCCGATGTAGTCTTTCAACCGAGCACCGTGAAGTCGAGGGAGCGCTTTAATCTTCGTAGAAGCTTCGCTGAGATTTTGCTCGATTGGGAAGAGGAGTCAGAGAAATCCAAGCAACCAAAGATATTAGAAATTTTGAATAAATTATGAGTAAAAAGGTAAAAGCAGTTGCATTGGAAAATGTCTTATTTCTTTCAAGCCAAATATTCCAGATAATGGCTCTAGAAAGTAAATCCCACAGCAGTCTAATGTTTGAGTGTAATGAAGGTATCCAGTTGGTCCAGATGATTGAGACAGCAGAAGGTAAATCTGATAGCTCAAGGGCGTTAGAGAAGAAGGACCAAATACGGTTAGAATAAATACAGTCCAAAAATAAATGTTCCACTGTTTCTGAATCATTATGACAGAGAAAACAAGTGTCATTATGACTATTTTTAATAAAGTTATGATTTATCACTATTATAAAAAAATAAATAAAGAAAAAAATAAATAAATGGACCATGACAAGCATTACAAAAATTTATATACCACTAAAGTCATTTTCTATAAACCACTAATTATCCAGCTTGTGCAAGACAATCAAAAATACCATAATATTTAGCTTCATTAATTTTACAATATTTGCTATTATCTTAGTTTAGACAATTGTGTGTTTATTTGTTAAATTAATAATTTCATGTTCAATAAAGAAAAAAATATTTTTTTATAATAAAAATAAATAAAACATAATTTATTGAGTAAAATGACAAGTTTCATATGAACCAAAAACAATTATTATAAGTTTTTGGTAAATTTATCTATATAAAATGAATTAAATATAACAAAATAATTAATATTATAAAAATTATATATAAATATTTTACTTATTTTTGAAAAATAGATAGAAAATTATTAAAAAAAATAGAGATAACTTCAAGCCAACATATATGTCATTACTTTCATTTGTCGTATTTATTAAAACAAAAATATCGTTATTTAAAAATTTAAAAATGACTGTTGAATGGAATGCATTCAAAGGAAAATTGTAATTTTTTCACTTTTAAAAAAATAAAAATAAAAATAAAATTTAATAAAATTATGGCTTTTTTTTTATAAAATTATGGTTTATTCACATTTATTTTTATAAAAAAATAATAATAATAATAACCACTGGCTTAATGGCGTAGTGGTACCGGGTCCCCACGAGTTTTATGGAGGTCGCGTGTTCGAGTCTTGCTCCACGCGACTGATTTCAGGCTGCTGAGGCAGCGTGAAAGCGACGCCCTCGACGTCCCGTCCTCGACTTTTCCCAAGAAAGCTGACCCGACGCTTATCGCTCATGTCAAAATAAATAATAATAATAATAAAAAAAATAGATGATCCCAAAAAAAAAGTGGGTACTATAAATTAGTGGTTTATCCACTTTATTCCAAAATTGGGTACTTTGTGATGAACCAATTTTAGAAGAATATGACTCTTAACTCTGAAGACAACTGGACTTTCATTATCTAAACTTAGTATTCCATTAAGCCAAAAAGCGGGAACATACCATGGAGTGTAAGCAAAATATATTTAAATTCAATAAATAGACAATAGTATGTCAAATGAAAGTTGCTTATTGTACGCAACCTCAGTTGTTAGTTGACAACAATAAAGAAAGATGTAGTGGCACGTTCCATGGAATCATTTAGCTTATTTTATTGATAAAAAAAAGTCTAAAATAAGCATAAAGCGCACAACGCGCACTGGCAACAAGTACAGCCAGCGGTATGTTCATGTAAGACAAAACAACGCAACAATTTTTTTCTTAAAAAAATAAATTCTAAATCTAGGAACACAAATAAATAACTCAAATCTTGTTAAAATCCTTACACCTGAATAGCTCATGTGACTTAGAAGTTAGAACAAATTCTGATGCTGCATACGAGTAAACACTCTTTTTTTCTCGACTATCTGTACATGTGTCCCGAGATACCCCATGGTTTTTTTCACTTCTTGCATTTTTTTATCCTTATTTTTTTATTTCTTTTCAGATTTTTGCTTTCTCCTCACTACTCATGGTAGTGAGCTTCCTATTCTGCATCATTCATACTTTTTCAATAAATTATTTACACTTATTTCACTTAGAACAAATTGGATTATATTTTATAAAACTAATCAGATTAGAGCTTCGTTACTAGTTTTTTTATTATGTCTTTTAAAATGAATAAATTATTATTTTATTAATAAAAAAACAATACAAAAAGTCATAAACTTACAAACAACAGAAAAAATTAATAAATCCAGCACCAAAAACTAAAAGAACAAAAAAACACAAAAAAGTACATTTAGAATATTAAATTTTTCATTTGGTGGAGGGTCTCAATCTTCGATGGTATATGCATAATCTCAATATGAAAGTCTAAACTCTCTGTGGGTTTTGTGTGGTTATTTGGAATTTGTTGAGCATAATATCCACCAATGCACTGTGGCGTGTGGGGGTGTCTTTTTTTTTCCCAATTAAACAGAGACAGCGGCCGTAGCTTGGACCAGCCAGTTGGGAAGGTCCAACCCTTTGTGGAGGAGAGAAAGCCATTGGTTTTTGAGCCCATATCTTGCTAATTCATCAGCCATGGAGTTGTAGCTTCTGGATATATAATCCATCTCAGCATTTGGGCGGCTGCTGATCAACATTTTGATATCTTCAATCCTGGTTTTGTGTCTCCAAAAAATTCTCGAATCCTCCTTAATTACAAGGCCGAAACTAAATAGGCATGGAAGGCCTCAAAACATGTTCTCAATATCTAACAAGAAAGCCAAATTTAGAAATATAAGAACATAGTTCAACATTTATAGAATCAAACTAATATATTGTTTTGGATTCAAAAAGTCGAAGGAAAGTAAGTGGGAGGAAAGAGGAGGGAAAGGGAGAGAAAAGAAAGATTGGTTCAACCCTCGTTTTGGATAGATAAATTTTATGTAAGAGAAAGGAAAAGGAGAGGTCTCGATAAAACTTTGTTTTGGTCTGGAAAAAGGAAAAGGAAAAGTAAAAGGATATATAATAATACGATTTACTAATCTATACACTTTATTTTTTTAAATAAAAAAATTACATATTTCTATTTAAGCATATGCATTATGAATATTTCAAATAAATTCACATTTTAAGCATAGTTTTTTTAATAAATATTAAAATTATTATAATTATCATTGTTATTTTGATTTGATTTTTATACTTTAATTTTGCCTCTTCTCAAATATCACCATTTATTTTTATTTTTAATAAAGTGGATTAACCACATGCATTAAAAAAACAAAAACAAAAACAAAACAAAAACCCCCAAAAAAGTGGCGAGAGAGCAACCTGAAAAGTACAAGAGAGACAAAAAGAAACAAAAACAAACAAAAGACCAAAAAGCAAAAGCAACATCTGAAGAACAGTCACTCAGGCCCAAAAAGAGCAATCGGAGACCACATCGTCAAAACGAACTACTCTGTAGGAACAATGTCAATCCCTGTCCCACCAAGGAACTGCAGACTACGCTTGGCTGTAGACACCGACCCTTCCAATTTTGCTTTTTTGGCATCTGGCACTGCATTTATCCAAGACAAGAACATATAAATAACTTTCAACAAAGATGGGCATCGATAAGCATGAATAAACATTGTTAAAAATTCGAGCATTTCTCTCAAGCCAAACATGCCACAGTAAAGATCTAATAACAAGGTCCACGGCATCCTTGATAGGTTTTGGAATAAGAGCTCGCCCGACTCCCCACAATTCTTCAACAGAGCGAGGAGAGGGTGGAAAATGAAAGCGAGTTGCAAGGAAAGCCCACAATCTAACAACAAAAGGACACAAGAGGAACAAATGGTCCACAGTTTCAATATCCGCGATTGCATAACACACAAGTAGTGCATCGGAAGTTTATTGCGACTCTAGCAAAATGAGATTGCTTTCGTAGTAAGAATACTATTATCCCACACGAGCCGCTTAAACAAGATGATTTTCTTGAGCGAGGGGAGTTCCAAATTGAGTTGGTGATTCCACAGGTAACGCCACCATGAATGAGAAAACTGTAAAGAGATTTAACAGAAAAGATGTCGTTTGAAGTAAGGGCCCACTTCTTGGTGTCTACAGCTCCGCGAACCACAAGTCCAAGATTTGCGACTCGCTCCGCTAACTCAACATGGTCAGATTTGAACCAGGACTCCTGGGTGAGATGGATGAGTTCTTTCGATCGCATCGAATCGCCTATTCGAGGCAATGAAAAGATCCGCCACTGATTTTTGAGAGTACGATTATCCACCCACCTATCTAACAAAAAAATAAAGTTTTTTCACCATTGACCACTACCGAAGAAACATCAGCTTGAAAAGCCGGAAGATTGTGGAGCAACTCGTTCCAAATGAAGGATCTTCGGTTAGGAGGTTTGCTATGGAGGTTCCAACCTTGAGCGAGTTGGAGTAATTGAACATGACTATTTTATCTCCGCACTGAGAGGCCCCATAAGTCAATTTCCACCACCACTTTTGCTAACAATGCATTGTTAAAAACTGCAAGGTTCACAATCCCCCACCCTCCCTGTTCTCGAGGTCTACAGATTCTGTGCCACTTTACCAGCCTCATTTTTTGATGATCAATGGGTCGAGCTGCACTCACGTAAAATCCATGCGTATCCTATCAATGGCTTTTATCACCCAGTAGGGAAGTTTGAAGATAGACATCCGATGAGTTCGGGGTGGTAGAGAGGACTGAATTTACCAATGTTAGCCTGCCACTAAAAGAAAGAAGCTTTGCTTTCCAAGTTTGCAATTTCGATCTAATCTTCGAAATAAGTTCCTCCCACACTTATCGAGAAGGTCGACAACCAGAAATTAGAATCCCTAGGTAACTCATAGGAAGAGTGCCCCTAACACAGTTGAAAGTTCTAGCAAGATGTTCCTCCCGGAGCTTGTTTTTTTCCGAAGAGAAAAGCGGGTTTTATGATAATTAACTTTTTAATCCCGAAAATACCTTCGAACAAAATAAGGATTAATTTGATGATGCGAAGGTCCTCCTGCCCCCCAGCTGTAACCACAAGAAGATCATTTGCATACTGGAGATGGCACATTTTCCCATGAACTCCCAGAGGAACCCCGAAAAGGATTCCAGAGGTGAGAGCGTGGTTGAACATTAGGCTAAGCACATCCGAGACAAAGCGCAGAGTAGGGGGAAAGTGGGTCTCCTTGCTCGAAAACCCCACGAGATATCTAATGTAACCCACATTTCTCCATTAATGATAAAAATTTGCTTTTTGAGGAGATGAGGATAGCCTTAACTCGACCTACCCAACGCCCACTAAAACCGTAGGCCTGGAGAAGGTCGACTAGAAAATCTCAGTCCACCATATCGAAGGCTTTAGCGAAATCCACTTTAACAATGTGACCCGGAATTTTCCTTCACTGGAGGCTAAAAAAATCGGTTCCTCCACCGCAAAAAATGTTATCTAGGATACATTTGCCTTTGATAAAGGACGATTACGATTTATCAACCGGGGAGTCAATCACTTTACTCAACCTTGAAGCCAATAATTTAGGCAGAAATTTTTAAAAGCGAGTTAATGAGGCTTATGGGTCTAAAAATCATCGGGCCTTCGAGATTGGAACTTTTGGGAATGAGAGCAATGCTAGCCCAATTTATACGCTCTACATTGATAGACCCTTTGTGAAAATCGGAGCACAGGGTAAGAACATCGTTTTCAATAATATTCCAAAATTTTTGGAAAAAGGAAATGGGAAAGCCATCAGGACCCGGAGCTTTTTCAGCCCCAAGATCGAAAACAGCGCCTTTGATTTCTTCCCTCGAGAAAGGGGCATCCAAAATTGAGAGATTCGGGAGAAGTTTGTTACTCAACAACGAATCCCGGGAGAAACGGAATCTGGACTACCTTCTCGTTCCAAAAATATTTTGGAAATGGGAGGTGAACGCTTTCCTTAAATTTTCCTGCCCTTCCACAAAAACACCATTATCTAAAATCCTCGGAATGAAATTACGATTCCTTCGACCATTTGCAATCGCATGAAAAAATTTTGTGTTATTGTCGCCTTCTTTTACCCATAGAGCTCGAGATCTTTGCTTCCAATAAATTTTTTCTTGTTTGAGCAATATGGAAAAAGCGTCATGAGTATTAGATTCAGTCAACAATTCCGCAGGAGAAAGGGACCTAGACTCTTTAGCCTGGTCAAACAAATCAAGAGTGTGCAACAACTCTAATTTTTGAGACTTGAGAGCCCCAAACTTTAATCTAGACCACACTCTTAATTTTGGTTTGAGAAATTTTAGTTTTTTTGCTAGAATGAAGGCTCCACACCCCCTCAGGCAAGTTTCATTCCACCAAACAGAAATTAACTTTGTAATACCTACCTCAGAATACCCGAATTGTTCAAACCTAAAAGGTCGCCCCTTAGAAAGGAAGGAACCTGCTTCCAAAGCGTGAGGCACATGATCAGAGCCCAATCTTGGCAAACTAGTCTGATGCACTCTGGAAAAAACATCTAACCACTTTTGGTTAACCAAGAATCTATCTAAACGGACCCAGATAGGGTCGCTCTGACCATTGGTCCAAGTGAATTTTCGACCCACCAGAGGAGGTTCAACAAGAATCTGTCAACTGAGAAAATTGCATTGAAGTCACCATAGATAACCCAAGGCATATCAGTGTGACAATTCCTTAATTCCTCCCAGAAATAAGGTTTGAGGTGCCTTAGGTTTGGCCCATAAACCGCAGTGCACAACCAAGTAGAATGATCACAAAGGTTGGTAAATTCCACCGAAAGGCAAAAAGACCCTACGGAGACAACCCTCCCTTTCCTAAGACTACTGTTCCAACCTATGACCATTCCTCTCGAGGTACCATTGGCAGGTGAGAAGCAGAAATGATCTAGCTTAGATCCGCCAATTTTCCTCCAGGAAGGTTGGGAAATTTCAGATAACTTTGTCTCCTGAAAACAACAAACCTTAACTCGGTGCAAGTTAAGAAAATCCCTTATTAAGAATTTTTTGGAAGGCCTACCGAGCCCCCTCACATTCCAAGAAATGATATTTAAATTCATAAAAAAACAACTAACATGGCCGAAGCATCCACTTAGGGATGCGATAGTCGGAGCTCTGACAGGAGCCACAATGCTACAATCAGAGTTATGAATCATAGCAAGACATTCTTCTTTATGCCCATTTAAATCAACTAAAAACAATACCACAAGCGAGGCGAATTTATCTAATTGAACATCGACCAATCGAAATTGAAAGAGGTTGGGGGTTGGTACCTTCGGGGAGAGTGAGCTGGATCCTGCAAGGGAGATTAAAGTCTTCCCACCAGATAAAGATTCCCCAGGAAAGATGGTATCACCTGCAAGGGAGAGCTTGACAGTGAGGAAGAACGAGAGCATGAAGAGCCACAAGGCATCAACAGGGAAGAATGTGTTGCTTCTGGTAGCCATTTCTGTTCAGCATTTGTTCATTGCTTAGACTATAAATCCTAGAGAGACCGATGATGAAGTAAAGCAAAGACTTGACCTGACCAAGTCGGTCATGGGGCATTTAATTAATGCAGGTCTGATCAATGAAGTTTATGGTTCCGTGAGTTATTACAATTCATACGTTTGTGGCCAATGATTTTCTTTGACGGTTTTCTTGTTTTTTAGTCTTGTCTTTCTATTTCCAGTTTTTTTTAATTATCAAATATCCTAATTATCTTGGCGGTCAGTGATTGTGTGTAAAAAAATAATAATAATAATAATAATAAAAAATTGTCAAATAATCTAATTATCTTGGAGGCAGGCTTACTCTTCTTAACTCGGTTACATCCTCGTCATGGCCGACGTACTGGATGTCCATGTTTCGCCTCCCCATTTGGGTCATTAAAGATATCGATCGGATTCGTCGGGATTTCCTATGGTCGGGGCCTGACATTGATTCTCCTTGATGTCGCCTTGTTGCATGGAAGAATATTTGTCGTTCAAAGGAGCAAGGGGGTTGGGGTATCTTGGACCTCTCCGCCTTTAATTTGGCCCTATTGGGCAAATGGAGATGGAAATTACTGACCGACTCGAACTGGGGTTGTGCGAAGGTGCTTCAATTCAATTATAATAAGCCATCCTGGAACTTGTTCGTCCAATCTAGAGGCAGAATTTCTTTCTTTTGGTCGGGGGTTCTGAAATGTCTAACGGTATTCAGTGGGTGTGTCAGGGTTAAAGTTATTACGGGTAAGGAAACATTGTTTTGGAAAGACCGTTGGCTCAATGGTCATGCTCCCATGCTGCTTTGGCTGGATAAATTTTTGTCATCTCCGACGCAGAATGAGACTGTGTTTGAACTGCTTCATTTACTCGAACATCAACCGTTCTCTGATGATCCTGATTCTGCGCAGCTCCTTGCTATGCTGAACTCTGCTTCTGGGATTGATTTGGATGTGAGGTACTGGAGTCTGACTGCAAATGGCTCCTTTTCGGTTAAATCTTTCTACGATCGTCTTAATGATGGGGGGTCTCCGATGCCCGATAGCTAAATTCTTTTGGAAAGGCCCTTGCCCAAGGAAGGTCAATATTTTCAACTGGTTGGCTTGGAAGAATAAAATCCTTACCCTTGTTAATCTGGCTAAGCGTAGGTGTAACAGACTTCCGACTGACACTTGTGTTCTTTGTCATGCTGCCTCAGAAACTGTGGATCATCTGTTCCTCCAATGTCAATTCTCACTGGATGTTTGGTTGCAACTTAGTAGGATCATCCTGTTACCACCTCTTCCTAATTCTTTGGCACTTTTATGGGGGGTCTGGAGGACTGCCCTGCACCCTGATTACCGGGTGATTGGGGACGGGTGGTCAAAGCTTTATTGTGGTCTATTTGGCTCGCGAGAAACGATGTTATTTTTTCTGATAAATATGTGAATCCGTTGGCTATTTTAATGATGACTGAACACTCCATTTTATCTTGGTTCTCTGCAGCTCCAGAGGGAGTTGAGATCGTACGTCTGGATGACTCTATCTCCTCCATTCGCCGTAGCTTAGAGTTCACTGGACCTCAGTTTGAGGGGGCGGAGGCTACTCCTACGACTGAGGAGAATCAAGATGGTGGAGAGAGGTAATTAGGTGCCTTTTTCGTTTCGTGGGTGCGAGAAAACCCGTTGTTCCTCCTTTTTGATGTTCTGCTTTGTTGTTATTTTGGTAATGTTGTTCCACTACCTGTGGACTGCTGTTGTACTTTGTTTCTCTTTTTTTATTTATGCATGTGGTATATCCACTTTTTCATTATCTTGACGGTCAGTAACTTCAATAGATTTTTTTTTTAATTGTTAAATTATATAATTATCTAGGCGGTCAGTGACTTCAATCGTTAATTATGTATGTCCTTAGTTCTTTCTAACTCTCTGTATTAGTATTTGTTATCTTTCTAATATATTTAAAATGACTGATTATTTGTTCGAATAAATAAATAAATAAATGAGAGCGACATTACTTATGCCAATTCCTTCAGGCAGCAAAGAAGCAAAAAACTCGATCAAAGGATTGCTTAGAAGCTACAACAACAAATTTTTTTTTTTCTCTTAAAAAACCTGGAAACACCAAACATTTACCAAAGTACATCATAGTAGAGGATCCTTGAAAAACTGAAGCTAGTATTGCTCATTGAACAAAATTTATGAAACTTGTAACATTTATTCAGACACTACACATTGCATACATCCGTAAGTTTGAGCTCTGGAATAGCGTTTTGGATTGGCGTTTAAGAACATTGAAAACTTCTTCGGGAGCACTTCTCTTTTTGAAACTATTCTTCTAGAAGCTAATGAAGAGAGTATGGAATTGGAGGCACAGTCACCTCCAGAATGCCCTCCAGCATTTGAATTACCTGGTTCATTGACGGTCTCTGAGCATCCATGTCTTGAATGCACCAACAAGCTACCCTACAAGCCCTTGTAAGCTCTTGCTCAAAGCTATAAACATCAGCTTTTGGTGTTATTGGAAGGCCTGATATCCATTCTGAAGCAATATAACCTACTGTTCCTCTAATTGTTGGCAAAATTCGGCTGATATCTCGCCCCATGAGCTTTGCCAAAACAAACTCTGCCACCTTAGGACAGAAGTTTTCATCCAGAAGTATGTTCTCTGGTTTGATGTCACAGTGAATTATGCAATCTCTACATTTTTTTCATGCAGATAGGCCAAGCCCCTTGCAGTGCCAAAAAGCAATCTGGTATTCCATCCTCCAGTTCAAAAACCATTGTTCTGTTCTGAAAGAGCAGAGAATCTAAAGAACCATTTCCCATGAACTCATAAACCAATAATCTCTTGACAGTTTTCGCAGCAGAAGCCACAAAGATGAATCAAATTCACATGCTGGATTATTCCAATTGTGCCAACTTCTGCTCAGAATTGTTTCTCTCCTTTCTGAAAGCCCTAGAGTTTTTTCACAGCAACTAAAGTCAAGTCAGGCAATGATCCCTTGAAGAAAGAACTAAAACCACCACTCCCTATTCTTTCTGAGAAGTTCTTGGTTAACTTCTTTAGTTCTCTGTATTTGAATGACACCAACCCATGAGAGAATCCATGATCCCCTCTTTCACAGAATCTCTTGGTCAAGACAAAAGCAAAGACTAAGAAGATGATGAATCCTCCAACTATACCAATCATAACACTGGTGGTCATTTTTTTACTGCTGTGCTGAGCCAGAAACTCAGGAGCAGCAAGCCTAAGATAAATAAAAACCTCTTAACTCTTACTAGATGATGCTTGCCGAATATTATTGAGATCTCCAACCCAAATAGAACACAAACCGCCACCGTAAGTGTAAGCAGTACAAGAACAATTGGTCAAGCAAGCTGATTTTGCAGCCTTCAGCACTCTCAGTTACTACTGCTTTTTGAATGTCTTGGCAGCCAAGTACTAGCAAATTTAATAAACCTGTCCATCTCTCTTGGCTGCCACACTGAAGAGCAGTTTTTCCTCACACATCCTCCATTTAAGTAGTTTAAGTCCCAGTCATTCTGAGGAGAAGGTTTGAAACCTTGCAGGCATCCACACAACTGAGCTCGATCATCATCACAAACACTGAAAACTCCACAGATAGAGTGAACATCACATGGCATTCTTGGTTGAGACCAAACCCATGACCATACTGCACTATTGTTCAGCCATGCCCACTGCAACATCTTCCCTGATACATCAGCAACTGATCTTGTGAGGAAACTTGTGTCAGAGAGTGTAAATGATGTATCTCACTCTCCACAAAGGCATATTGATAGAGATCGCTTGCAGTCATTCCAGGTAATAAGCTGAAGAACTGACCATTCCATTTGCCTACAGGTCCAGTAAATCTCTGAGCCATTCCAGGACTGAACCATTTGATTCTTTCCTCTAATGTCCACACCAAAAGAATGAGGCCAAGGTGAAGGATCATATGGACTTCTCCATTAAGCGAGTGTCATGTATTCCTTTGTGATCCTGTTCTAGCCAAGCCACTGTCCTGAAGCCATGTATCTGTTGGATGATCAAAAACTCTGCCAATATACAATCGATGAGTTCAACAAATCCCTTTAGAATAAAATTTCCAGAGTCAAGCAGCACAGCAATGGTTGATTTTGAAGCAATGGAAGTAGCATTAGTAGACCAAACTGAAATTTGAATTTGTTAAAAAGGTCCGAGTTTCCATCTTCCTATATTTTCAGCTCAGCCAACAAGGAATCAGACACAGGTTTATCTCTGTTAGCTACCCAAACTGCTGTTTTTTCAGGTCTCTTTTTGTACCCATTGCCTATGTAGGAATTCTGAGACTTACCTGGCTTGAAGAAACCAAGTTCAAAAATGGCACCTTGGGAGACAATGGTTTGGTTTCCTGAGAGAGACTGTCCAAGAGACAGAGTATCAGATGCAATAGAGGGGTGACCATTAAGAATGAAGGAGAAACAGCAGTAGAGGCAGGAGAGAAGCAACAATCTGAGGGCAGACCAATCCATGGTGATCCTGGTACCAAAATCTCTTTCATAGACATGAAGGAGCATCAATCAGTATAAATTTCTGGGAAGCCGAAGAACAGTTGAAAGACAAATTTTCCAGAATTTAAGAAATACCTGTAGATATCAATACTATATTCCTTCCTGTTTGTTTAGTATTAGATGAGCTGACATTCAACTTCAGTGATCACCTGGTAGTAGGTACACATTTGCCACATCAAAGTCGAACACCTAGAGAAGGATAATAGCTCTAATGATATTATAGAAGAAAACCCAATGAATTGACTTTTTCTTCTTTTTTTTTTAACTTGAAAAATTCATGGAATCAATTTAAGCGATGAAAAGAAATAAGCTAACGGAAAACCTCCTTACTGCGTGATTGTGTGTAAAAGAACATGTTGAACAAATAAGAGATCATAGTTTGAAGACTAAGGTACCTATGATTGTTCACTATATACAAGGCGAGAAACTGTAGTTATGAAATTGAAAGTCAAAGTCACATATTGTGGCATCTGTAACCACTTCACTATATATATTTAAGAGTAAAGAAGGATGAACAAAAGGGCCAAAGTTCAAAAAATTGGTTGTCCAAAAGCATGACTAATTTTGAATGCAACACTTCTAACTTGTAAGGTGCCTGTGATAATTACATCACAAGTTAGACAATTTCATCATTCAACTCAGATTCTTTTACTGTCAACATTTTCCACAATGTCTATGCCTCATGCTACCCTTTCTCAGTGCAACCTTCGTTTCTATTAGTTTTGGAGGCAGAAGGTTGAAGATGTCTTCCACATTTCACATTTGATCTGTTCAAATTCTGATGCAAAACAGCTCTCCTGTTAAGTTTATTGCGGAAAGAAGCATCCAGATGATTCCCTCTGACTTTTGTGCTGATCTCACTTCCAGAGACTGTACATAATTCACAGTTGAGATTATCAAAGTGGTGACAAGGATGGATATCGAAAGAGGACGCAGACACAATACCAAACACGTTTTTGGGCAGCACAGTCCTCATAAGCTCCTGTATCTCACTGAAGCATGCATGGTCAGAATATGGAAATGAATATGAATACTCTTGGAACTTCCAAGGAGGTTTTTTATCTGATCTCCAGCCAATTTTTATATTTCCATTTGTAGATCTTTTTCCTATTGTTCTTACTTTTCTCACCGCTATGACCTTCTGATTCTGACAGACCAACATATCCAATATCCTTCTCAAAAGCTAGAGAACCCCATGTAAGACCAGAAGGCATGATACCTATGGTGGGGCATATAGTGTTCAGTCCCTCAAGTGTATCTAATGTAAAACTATACCTAGGAACAGCTCGGACCCTGGTTAGACTGGTATCTGTTGTAAAAATATCATCCAACCCAAGAATGTGCATGGTCTTCAAGCGCTCTGGCCATACCCATATCTTGCAGGAAGATCAAAAAATTAATGACCATGTGTATTATTAACCTCAAGCAATAAACAACCTGATGCAGGTGTAAATAAAAAAAGAGAAAAAAAAAAAAAAAAGACCATCAATCAATTACATTTACATCCACTTGTTCTCAGCAGATAGAGGGAAAGATAGCAAATTTGGCACAGCAATCAATGTTATCAAGGAACATGCACAATTAGTTCTCATGGAGAAATTTGAGGGGTAACAAAGAACTTGAATTTTTTGGAACTAGACTAAGTAGGGAATCTGCATTTAAAAGAGTAGAATAAGGTAGATTACCTTTACGCCCAAAGCTTGTGAAATATAAACCAATAAGTTTTCTTTCCCCAGGTTGTCAACAGCAATTATGATTTCATCATTGGGATGCTGCTTTATAAAATCAACTACCTATAATTCAAACATGCAATTATCCCTCAGAGAAATACTTCTACAACAAATCATTACAACAAGGCCAAAAAAATATAAAAAAATAATAACTCAAACAAGCAATTATTCTTAGAGAAATACTTTCTCAACAAATCATTACAACAAGCCCAGGAAACATAAGAACAAAAGGGAGAAACTTCCTGAGTATACAATACAAATCATACCAGGAGGTTAAACTTCTGGAAAGTAGAAAAAAACACAAAAAAACTGACACACTGACAAGACAAAATGTACATAATGCAGAACAAAGTATATATCGAAAGCAACAAGCATCTCCACATGTTAACCATGACAATAAGAAAAAAAGCATTTGATTACCTGTTGGGCGGCAACTTCTGAGTAGGAAATGAAAAGAATGGATGACAGTAAGTGTTGTCCAAGTAAAGCAAATCTACTCTTTCACCTCCCAGAGCATCAAGAAGGTTTCTCCTAGCCAGTTGTGCCCTTTCAGAGTCCAATTCCCATCGAAAATCCCTCAGTATGTAACACAGTTCCAAATTCACCACGGAACAAGTACATCACTGCACCTGACCAAGATCCAAAATTTCCAGTTCAATAGTATATCTAGCCAATCAAATTGAACATATAGATTTGGAGAAGAAAACAGCGCAACATTCAATTAAAATTTGAAGAAAACAAGTAATGAATACAATGTTTTCTCATAATTCCTTTTTGCAGGAGCAAAAAGTGTTCTAGTACCAACAATAGTAGTACTTAATTTAACTTGACAAGAAATGATTTTGACTTCAAAGTGAGAGCCAATGTTGGAAGCCTTGAAGAATTACTAGTGTCAAATAAAGAATAAGTTTGTTGTATGCACGACTTCCAGTAAAAATTTGCGTAAACGTCTAAAAAGTAAATGCGCAAATATTAGCTGATTATCAACAAAAAAAAAAAAAAATTGTGCAACTATAAAATCAATTAGATGAAAAGAGATTTTTCAAGTAAGAAACTCTGAATAACAGAAACATCCAACAGACTCCATCTTCATCAACTGACACGCATACATAAATCGCCCAAAAAACCTTAATTTCTCACTAACAAATTCCAAGAAGCGACTGACAAAGAGAAAGAGAAACAAAAGATTAAGATCAAAGGGAACAAACCGGGGCAGTGATTAGCGTCGATTGGGGTGACAAGAATATGGACCCTCGGATCCAGAGCATTTAGAGATCAAAGTGATGGAGTGGGTGAGACCAATCTCCAGAACCCGAATCAAGGAGGAATCAAGCCCGGGGAAGCGAGAGGGGAGGAGGCGGGCGGTGATGGGAGAGCAGAAGAGGGGCCCGAGGGTCCATAGCGGAGAGAGGCCTCTGGTATGGTCAGCATGGAGGTGAGTGAGAAAGTAAGCCTGGCTCCCTTTCACCCATCGATCTATGGAGACCAAGCCCTTCTCCATTGACGGAGCTCCGAGGTCGTGCCCTAGTTTTTCCTCTTTTCACAAAGCTCTTTTTAGTTTTTTTACTCTCTAGGATGGCTTTATGGCGGGAAAAATTGTAATTCGTTTTTCTCAAACAACCCTCTTATTTTTGCATATTTATATAAAAATAAATACTATATATATTTGAATATTGTCATCTTTTTATTATAAATATAAACTAAAAAAATTTTTAAAACACTATGTTAAACTTTCGATCTTGATGTTTATTTTTCGCAAAGATGATAAGCTTACGTTGGCTTAACAATCTCGTATGGATGTATTAACTTGCCTAGGCATCAAAACTAGGAAACTCTAATCCATAAATTCACTCAAAGATTCCTAGCGTGAAAAACCTCACTCCTATCCTTTAGAGGAAGACTCACTTTGAGTTAACTCAGTTCTCACCTCTATTCACATATATTGGATGCCAATCTATAAGTCCCCTACTTGGATTAGTAAAGCAATAGATATGATTTGTCGTGACTTCATATGGCACCAGTGGGACTGAATCAAGACTTATTGGTAGAAGAGGCTGAGAGCAAAATGTCAAAGAAATTTTATTCAACATAACAAATGTTTTCAATACAAAATAGTGTGACAATGTAATCTTTGATTAAAAATAATCTATTTTTATTATGCATTTTGCTATGTAGATAGATGTATCATTTTTTTACGCATTTTGTCATATATACTTAACACTAAACCTTATTTAATTATACATTGGATCCAAACATGGGCTGATCAATAACCCTATCTTACAAAACCCCCAAAAACCTCCTCCCAAGCAAGACCTTAAGGGAAATAGACTACACTATAAATAACACTCTTATTCATCTAAGCAGCGATTCTAAGGATCACAAATGTTGGAGTCTTACCTCGAGCAGACTATGTTCTGTCAAATCCTTTTATAACTTCTTGAGCGATGGAGGTACTCAATACCCATCTAGTCAGGCAATCTATATAGGAATCTATCCAAGGAAGGTTAAATCTTTCACCTGGTTAGCTTGACACAATAAGATTCTCACTTTGGAGAATCTTATGCAACAAAAATGTAGCATACTTCCAATTACCACTTGTTGTGTTGTGTTGTGCAACTATTGAATCAATGGACCACTTATTTCTTCGCTGCCAATTTACAATGCTCATTTGGAAACACTTTTTATAGTGTCGTAATCAGATTCCACTTCCACTGTCCATCGCTAATATGTGGGGACCGTGGAGAGTGTGGCCTAGGAAACTCATTAGGGAAACTTGGGATGTTCTTTCTAAAGCTAACCTTTGGCAAATTTGGCTCAAAAGAAATAGGCGCATATCTGATTCATCTTTTATTTCTCATATTTTTCTGATTACTAAAATTACTAACACTATTTGTTTGGGGTTTTCTTCATCCTCGGAGTTAAAAGGCTAAAGATGGAAGAATTGACTAGTATTATTAAGAAAAGCCTGGATTTTGCAATATCTAGGAGCGTGACTTTAATTAGTAGTCCTGAGGGTTACCTGATTGAGCTTGCTAGCTTGTCAGCAAGTGCCATTTGTCATGTTTTATTTCTTGAGCTCTTTTAGAGATACTCACGTCATAGCAAGAGCTTTAGATTTGTTTGTTTAGTTTGTTTCTAGCTCCACCACTAGTGAACTTTTATTCACTGTCTTGTTCTTCTGTTGGTCTTGTATTTCTGTCTTGTGTACTTCTTTTAACGTTCCTTTTTTTTAAAAAAAAAGTGGACGAACTACACCATGATAGCATTAAAAATAAAAAGATACATGAGCCCCAATACAACAAAAACGCCTGACTCACCAAGAGTACACCAGCAGGAAATAGAAAAAACAACACCGACAGGGGAAATTCCCACCAAACAAAAATGGAAAATACAAGATAAAAGAGGAGAAAGAGCAAATAAATAGAGCTCAACCGCCTAATTAACCACAAACAAAAAACACATGAAACTTGGAAAGAACCCCCAGCCAAAGGGGGTGCGATGGATCAAGGTGAAATGCTGCTAAAGGTGTGGATCCTCGTCACTCTTGGAAGCGTCAACATCACTGGTTTTCGTGCAAAGACTACGCGAAAGAGAGGGTGCGCCTAATCAAAGGAATGGAGGGCACCAAAAAGATTTGTACCGAGTCAAAAGCTGCAAAAACTAAACCAGAAGTAACCGATCAATTTTACAAATTATCGTAGGGCCAATTCTTTTAGCGTGTACTATATGTCTTTCTTTTAATACTATTGGGGTTTGTGTATATATATATATATATTAAAAAAAAAAGAATGCATGTTAATAGTTCCAAGGCAAATGCTGTCAAGAGAAGCCTGGAGTTTTCTGACCCAGGTGGGGTGAGCCGTGCCACCTAGGAAGATCGAGCTTAGTACGGGCTAGATTCGCGAAGTCCCTGATGCCTCCTAGGGAGCTCTCTATTTTCCCTTAGGTGTTTTTGTTTTCTTTTGTATCTGGTTGCTCCACTTCTAGTGGACTATGTTGTTCGCTTGTTTCTGTTTTGGTTATGTGGTCATTTCAGACTTTAGTTACATGTGTCGCTGTTGGCGCTGTTTGTTGTCATCTTGGCATGTAACTGATAAACTTTATAATAAACGTGGTTTATCCACTTTGTCAAAATAAATAAATAAATAAATAGTTCGAGGGTAAATTGGTCATTGCCTCGGTCAACCATCATCTAGAACAAAAGACTGATGACCGCTGAGAATCTTTGTTCAGTAGGGGGATATAGGGGGGATATATTTCTCTCCACGCCATGTGAATAGGGGATTGCAGTGCGGCATTTATCTTTGCATTACCTTTTCCAATCGCTTCCCCTTAGAAAATGGATGACGGCCATGTTACCAGATGTTGCTTCTTGCTGATTAACGCCTTCATCTACTTAACCCTCAATAGCAGTATCCATTCCTCATTGGCAGTGGATACAATCTCTCCAGGTCAGTCTCTCTCTGGGAACCAGACATTGGTTTCCAAAGGTGGCAGCTTTGAGCTTGGCTTCTTCTTCCTAGGTAACTCACACAAATACTGTGAGGTGTCCAGCCCTGTTTGAAGCTCTAAGATGGATGTATAACTCAATATTGAGTTTGTGCAGGAATTACTGTAGCAACGGGGGAATGCAGAGAATG